>NW_018480064.1:215241-244325 GCF_002113885.1 Mizuhopecten yessoensis | reverse complement strand
CATTTTCAGCAGAAAATTGCTCAAACTTAGTCAGAATCATCTTGGGTAAATGAGAGTTTTACTTTGTAAAATTAGGATTCCTGCCCCATTCCCAGGGGCTAGGGCGGGGCCCCAAAGGGAACATTTACCAATATTTTCAAATTCTTATCCATTGATGACATGACAAGTATTGTATTTCACTTAGTTTACATGCTGATTTCCACATCACATCTTAACAATAAAATAAAGCTACCAGTACCTATGATATAACTCAGGTGACCGCTAAGGCCCTTGGGCCTCTTGTGTTGAGTTGCCTCCCCTTGTACCTTGTAGCACACACAGACGTGATATCTGGGATACAGTTTGGGAAGAGTGAGCACAACCTCCTGTTCACCTCCTCCTTTGATAAGACAATCAAGTGAGTGGGGGACCTGGTATCAATCTGTTGTTCATTCAACTCCTTATATAAGATTAACAATAGTATATTATGTTGGATTAAGAAATAATGTGAGTTAGTGATGGAGTTTTTGATGCATAATAACAGTAATTGAAAGCATCAAACTGATCATAACAAATGTGGGTTAATGTTATGCCTGTCAGCTCAACTCAGTAGCCTGTTTATGGAAAGTATACAATACTAAATTGATGATGTTGACGGGTATGTCATAATCATATATTACACATATTTTTGTCATTGTATGAAGTAATTTGAGAAAAATGTAGAATAATTTTGTGTTTACATCATCTATTTTCTGTACAGATGCTGGGACACTAGGACCAATATGAAGAATCCAGTACAGACTCTTGAAGGTAGATTTCCATAATAAGAGTTAAAACAAAGTTGATGGGAACACAAATAGAAAAATACAAGAAGAACTAGAACCATTTTTAAGCATAACTGGTGATTAACATGCGCTTAGTAATAAGCTCATCCCTTGACAACAGATTTATGCAGTGAAATTTTTCTTGAAATATACCCTCTCTACTTTATATAGGATTACATCAGAAAACTTAACCTCCACTTTACCTTGTCCCTTTTTCAGAACTTGCCCCCTGAGCTTATCATACAAAAGGATGTTACATAAAATTAATGTTTATGGTAAGATCAATGATTTGTGGATTAGGTGGGGTGACCGTCATAGCTTCAACAGAAATTGTAGTAGTGATGTGATTGACACACAGTCGGTTTTCATTGATTTAAAGCCACAGGAATTAACTTAAAATGTAGACAAACCGGGGACTAGGTACATGTATTCCAGATTGAATAAACACAAAAAATGGTCAAGAAATGACCTGGACATGAACAAGATTACCGAAATATTCAAGTTAACGCACCAGGATATGATTAGTTACTTCTATGGGACCAGGAAATAACACCAATATAAAGTATTTGAGATATCCAGGTTCATAATAACAAGGACTGGCTATAACTGTTTTCAGGCTATGATGAAACCAACAATATTTTCACCAGTTTTGACGTCAACTCTAACGATCGTGTTGTGTGTGCTGGCACTGAGCCTAGGAACAAGAATTCTGAAACTCACATTATCTTTTGGTAAGTATGAATATCAATATTTGGTAGCTCCAAAAGCAGCCCTGTTTTCGACTTTAATTCATTTTATTTCGAGTCTTATCTCTCAAAACTTTTCTTAACTGTTGATTGATAAAGTGAAGCATGTTTTGATTATCATTAATGCAGTAATTCACAGCCTGTTTCTTACAAAGCCGTGAACCAGTGTTCTCACCAATCAAGACTTTGATTCACTTTACATTAGAAAATACTCGATCAGCCCAGAGCCTGGGCAGTATAGAACTGAAGGGCAAGTGAGCTTATGTCATGGCGCGGTGTCTGTCGTCCGTCCATCATTGTCCATCAACTTTTCCTTTAAACTACTTCTTTTGAAGAATGGACAGGCCGAGAGTCATGATATTTGGCTAAAAGCTTCCTTGGTAAGAGCCCAACAAACTTTGAGAATGAAAATGACATTGACAAATTTTCAAGGTCACTGGGGTGTAAAACACTTTAAACGACTTTTGCTGAGTAATCGAAACGTATAGAATTATATAATATTTGATTGGTGGCTTCCTGGGATGGAGCTCAACAAATTTTGGGAATGAAAATGACCTGGATTTACTTTCAAGGTCACAAGGGTCAAATATGTCAAACACTTCAAGCGACTTCTTCTGAAGAACTGAAAGGTAAAGAATCTTATAATTTGGCTGGTAGCTTCTTGGGGTGAAGCCTGGCAAAATTTGTGAGTGAAAATTACCTTGACCTACTTTCAAGGTCACAGGGGTCAGATATTTCAAACGACTTCTTCTGATGAACTTAAAGGTATAGAATCTTAATATTTGGCTGGTCACTTCTTTAGAATCAGCACCATAAAGTTTGAAATTAAATTGACCTTGACCTACTTTCAAGGACACAGGGGTCAATATGTCAAAAACATCAAACGATTCCTGAATAATCGAAAGCCCACAAAGTTTGCAATTGAAATATTTGTAGTTCAGTATCATATTTAGAGAGAATATTTTGCTATGACTGCTTAAATATCAAGGTGAGTGATAGAGACCCTCTGGTCCTCTTGTTACATTGGACAAAATACATAGGTTTGCGATTTTATATTATTAGTTATATACATGTAGGTAGGTTGTATGCATCATACCTGCCATGTTCTCAACAATGAAATGAGGATCATGTATGGCCAAAAAGCAGATAAAGCCTGCATTGCAGGTGATTTGGGAACTTGGGTTTGTCAACTTTTCAAAGTCATTAAAATCATTAATAGATAATTTATAAGATTGAGATTTGCTTTTAATTTCTTGTGTGTCATTCCCAAGTATTTTAATAGCTTTCAAAATGTGATTTTTTGAAAACATTTCCATGTTGGGATAAGCAGCACAGATGCAGGAGATTCAAAATACACTAATTTTGTACAGATCATGGAGGTCAATTGCAGGTTGACCTGCAATAATACAGGTGACTTGGCAGGTATGATGTATAAGGGTAGATAAGAAGAGTAACATGAGCCCATTTCACCAGCATAAAGCCTTTATAATGAACTAGTCATACAATCAATCAGTTTTAATCACAGTGATTCTAAAATTAGTAAATAACCAATTTTCATATTGTGCTGAGAGAGGCAAACCTGGAAATTGCCATGTTTATACTAGATGACACTCCTAGTTAATCTGAACTTCGGTATTTCCCTTTGCAGATGCATTTACATTCACTTTGCATGCATTATATTAACTGCTTGGAATTATAATATAGGAAAGCATAGCTCAGAGATTGGCCAAAGGAATTAGATTTTACTTGTTATTTATGCAATGAAACCTTTCCTCTAAATAGGGAAATGAATCTCTGTCACTGTAAAGCCTGTTTTACTGTTGTAGGGACAGGAGGCAGGGAAGTCTGATGGGGGCCTACAACGAGTCTCACCAGGACGACATTACACAGGTAACATGAGGTCATACAGGTAAAAAATGGCAGTTTGGAAGTTTATTGGAATCATCCTGTTGGTCCATCTCTCCACCCTTTGTCCGAAATGTTGTCAGTCTCCAACATCATCTGTTGGATTTTATTGAAACTTAAAACAGTGATATTGAGATATGCATGAAGGAAGTTGTGATCCATCAATTTCTTCTGGAATTATGGCCCTTGACACTTAAGATTTATGCCCTCAAAACCCTGCATGTGTTACTCCATGCACCTACACCATTTAGTGGATTAAATGGTAACTTTCACATTGAAAGTACATATTTGGAACAGAATGTTGAACAGAAGGTGCAACTCAATAATTACTTTCGAAGTTATATCTCTTAAAAGAACCTTGTGATTCAACAAAATCTGCTGAATACAATTTACCTGTATCCACTTTTATTTACCTATACCAGGTGTGTTTCCACCCTGAGGATCCTGACTGTGTGGCGACTGGATCTACAGATGGTCTCGTGTGTGTTTTTGACCTCGGTCAGGCTACAGAGGATGATGCCCTGAAACTGACCCTCAACTCTGAGTCGTCTGTGGTCAGTACGATAGCTTCATTCTTGTTATACATTGTACGATGGTCAAGGTCACAAGTCCATATCCTAAACACAGGCGATTTACAAGTAGCAATCCGTACTGTAATCTGTAATACTTATTTTCAAACAGCAGTTCCTTGGTACCTTAAATAACCTACTGTACCATAGTAGGAGATACTCCAAGTTCTCTTACAGGGTCTGTATTCATGAAACTGTTCGCATGCTCATACTCAGATTCTGTGCTCGAACCCAATTTCTTGTTCTTGTGAAAAAATAATGGATAAAATCTCATTGTGTCAATGATTCAGAAGAAATTTGGAGAGACTTGAGCCAATTACTGTTTTCAATGTCAACACTTGAATGTTTTATTGTGACACCTAATGTAAGTGACTTACACGAAAGTTGGCTTGAACAAAGAATCCATGCTTGAGCATGAGAATGATTTCATGAATACGGGCCAAGGACAGGGTTTGGGGAAAAATAGTTGGACCCACTTTAATATATTCCAAGTATCGCAATTTTCATGGTTTGTATTTGCTATTATTTGATAAACAATGATTGATTAGTTGATATCAAACGATTATTTTAGATTTTACAATTGCTTGTCACATTTTGTTATTTGTTATAGGCGAAGATCGGTTGGTGTGGGGAACGGAGAAAGGACTTGTTCTGTTTAACACACATTGACACTATGAATGTGTGGGACACACAGAACGATGTACGTATTTATACTTTACACCATGTATTCAGTAACTGACATGTTTCATTATAAGCACATGACTAAATCAAGGTTCAGCTACATCTACGAACAGTAAAACCACTTTTCTACCCGTGATGTTATTTGCTGGTGACGCTACCAAGTTCAGAAATTGCATCTTTTATTGAGAAATCTATCAAATAGGTAGTGGTATTCTCAGCAGAGAACCCAAGAAATTCACTATCAACAAAATTTGTTATTTCTCAATGGTAGACACAGATATAATAACATCGTTTTCACCAAAATGTTTCAATATTTTTACAACATATCTTTTCATCAAAGATTTTTTTTTTTTTTTTAATTTCTTCTTTTTTCTTCTTTTGCAATATCAAAATACTTCCCTTTTTTGTGCAGGGTGAAGATGTGATGGAGCTTAAGGATTTGAAAGAAACGTTAAAGGTAAGTTCACCTTGACTTTTTCTCAAACTTATTGGAACCATGATTATTTTGGAGAATGTATTGCAATAAATGTATTAACTATTTCTATAATGTTTTGTAGCTTGTAGTTTTTAGCTCACCTGGTCTGAAGGACAAGCCATGGCTTGGATTTTATCCAAATTGAGTCTGGAGCATCCTNCCCCCCCCTGGGGACAGAGGGGTGGGGCCGAATAGGGAAATAGAGGTAAACCTTTAAAATCCTTCTTCAACCATAAAGATTAAGGGGTTTTATCCAAATTTGGTCTGAAACATCCTTGGGCAAAGGGACTCAATTTTGTATAGACTGGGGATTTGGACCCCCTGGGGGCAGAGGGGGAGGGGTCTAATAGGGGAATAGAGGTAAAATCTTTGACATTCTTCTCCTAGCTACCATAGAAATAAAGGGATTTGATCCTAATTTGGTCTTGAGCAGCCTTGGGCAATGATGACTCAGTGTTGAATAAACGATGGGGAGTGGCCCCTTTTGGTGCAGAGGGGTGGGGCTCAAAAGGGGAAATTGAGGTTAAAATCATTAAAATCCTTCTCCTTCTGTACTTATGGAGGGATTTTATCCACATTTTACCTGGAGTATCCTTTGGCAAAGGGGACTGAATTTTGTATAAATGGAGGGTATAGTCCCTTTGGGTGCAGAGTTGTGGGGCCCAATAGGGGAATTTTAGGTTTAAGTCTTCAAAATCCTTTTTCCTCCTTACCATTTGAGGGATTTCATGCACATTTGACCTGGAGCATCCTTGGGTGAAGGGGAGAAAAATTTGTATAAATGGAGGGTGTGGCCCCTCTGGGGGCAGAGTTGCGGGGCCCAATAGGGGAATTTGAGGTTGAAATCTTTAAAATCCTTCTAATCTTCTTCTGAACCATTGGAGGTATTTCATGTAATAAGAATATTTTCCCATGATTGTTTTATTATCCAGGTGAGCGATACAGGCCCTCTGGGTCTCTTGTTGGTAATTGAAACAGTTCTACCAGCTGTGATATAAATTGAACAAGGATAGGGGATATCAAAGTTTGGCGTACTTCATTTTAAATGTCAGACCAGGTTATAGGATCTGATGGGGGAATCTGACTGGGAGCAATTAATGGAAGACATATCTGTACTTTTGAATTTAAAATTAAATGCACTGAAAAATTTGATCAGTTGAAAAAAGGTTGTAGAAAATAGAGTGTTCAAGTACCTATGTTTAATCTTTATATTTGACATCTTTGAAGATTTGAAAAAAAAAAATCTTTTCTGTTCCCTAAAATTTATTGGGATGACTAGGGCCGTTTAAACAGTTGAACCAGTAGGACCACAGTTGTTCGTTTATTAAATAAGGTCAGACCTAATAATCTGATGCCGCTTTCAGGCGAGCCTTGACAACCCCTTGCAAGGCCTGCATAAACATTTGCAGGTCTGCCAGGATTTACACTAGAAATTGTTACATTTAAAAACAGACAAACCGGCTGTTCTGCATAAACGAACAGGCCCTAGGTTTATACAATGGTTATTCATTGCAAGGCTGACCCAAGATGTAAAAGGGAGCAAGGCCTGCATACTGAGGAATAAGAGGGAATAAAGATAAAGCTTATGTATATGATGTAAAACAGCTGTCAAAACATAATACATGAATGTTTATTGAACTTTTACCAAACATGGGAGCCTATGGGAGTAAATCCTGGTGTGATGGTGTACAGGGATGGTGTTCCTTACAAGGGAGAAAACTTGTACTGTGTTAGTCAAATACCTGAAGAGGAGTTACCTCCCCTGGGTTGTTGATCCAAACACCTGTTGTATGCTAAAACACTGGGGAAGGAGCCAAGTTCTGTCAGTAAACAAGACCAGTCCATCAGGGTGTGCCAAAGTTAAGGAGGTCAGCTTAAAATGTGTGCTCAATAAACTGTTGATAAACACTTTCAAGTGTTTGATGTTGATAACATTGTTTTCTCTATAGCTGAAATGGATTTTACCAAAATGTCCTTGGTTCAAGGTCATGAGAACTTAATAAGGTTGAAAATGAAAATATGACTTATGTGTACTGTTTATCAAACACCAGCTGGGTCGGTTTGTTTGTAACAAAGATTCTTTTTATTTCGAGTGCTACTTATCTCAATAAAAAATAATTCATCAGTGTACAAAGGTTTTCTGTACAAGTGATATGAGCGATATATCTAAATGAAGTAAATATTTTCCACATCAATATCTGTGTATATGCTACTAGTACTTATGAATATATTCAATGGTCAGCAATTATTTTATACCAATTTTGAAAATGGTTCAGAATATAAAATCAAGATGAGTTTTCTGTGAAGTTGTTATGGAGTTAAATATGTCACGCACCTTAATAGAACAGATATCTGTCATCAGCTCTTACAGATGTAAATCATTATCACGTTTTAATTTGGAATTAAGTTGATCACAAATTCTGTTTTAGAAGAAAATGTTGTTATACTACAACCATTTGTCCAGCTAAATTCTGGTGTCATCAGGAGAGATGTCGTAATATATCAAGGGAAAGGTATCAAAGAAGGGAGCTGGAAATATGTTATCATTTGTAAAACAAAGGAAATAAAATGAGACACATTTTCGTGTTTATGTTTCACTCACTCATGGTATTTTAAAATCATTACCAGGTAATAAAAAAAAAGTATGAAAAATATAATGTTGATATAAGATACTAAATTCCTCCCTTTGGCATAGAATGTAGGATGAGAAATCTGAGGGAATCACATTATCATTTGGATGGTGTTTGAAGTTGAAAATATATTTTAATAACAAGTACGGTAGAAGTCAAATTAATTATGACTTGTTCAGAAGTTTTTAGGTCACCTGAGCTTTAAAAATCTAATATGACCGAAACGGCCGCCATTTTGAAAAAAACTATTTCAAACTGAAAGTCAAGTTCTGCTAGGCCGATTGAACTGAAACTTTGTAGGAATGATCAACTCATGGTCCTGACAAAGTGTTGCTATTTTTTGGGTCAATCAGAAATCCAATATGGCTGCCACTGCGCTGCCATTTTGAAAAACTATTTCAAACTTAAAGTCAAGTTCTAATGGGCCGATTAAACTGAAACTTTGTAGGAATTATCGACTTATGGTCCTGACAAAGTGTTGTTATTTTTGAGGTCGATCAGAAATCCAATTTGTCTGCCACGGCCGCTTTTTTGAAAATAACTATTTCAAACTTAAAAACAAGTTCTAATAGGCCAATTTAACTGAAACTCGGTCTAGGAATGATCAGATCAGCTCATGGTCCTGACAAACTTAAGTTAACGTTATACTTAACTATTTTTTACAACAAAAATAAATACTGTAGGACTCTGGTGACCGGTAAGGCCCATGGGCCTTTTGTTTAAATAAAGTTTAGATTTAATATCCTACATGTGATGTATTTTATTAAAATCAACATGTACATTTGTAGTCATTCTATCAAAAAACATAAATTACGTGGTTACCCAATGATGTTTGGTTTTTAAAGGACTGTTAAATTGATGCTCAAAGTGCCAGGGTACAGAAAAAGCCAAACATATACAATGAATTTATTGAACAAATATTGTATGAAAAATGAAAGATCATATGCAGGAAAGATGAAGGAGTTTAAGAAAAAATATATTCTGTCATGTATAAAATCGTAGCTTATTAATCCATTTTTTTCTCTTAAAAAGTTTACGAAATTTCTTAAGAAATGCAACCTACACAGTGTTTGATTGTGGGGATGTCCCAGCTGGGAGGGCCAATATTTAGACTTTATGATCTTGTTTTCTAAAGCCGTTTACATCTTCAATAACTACCAATTACATGGAAGAACACACAATCTCAAAGAAGTCTATTTAAATGTTTGTTCTGTGAAGTTTAAGAGAGGGAATGGTACAAGGTACTTCACAAGTAATGAAAGGACTAGCATGAAGGTGTCGTATGTCACTACCGGGGCTAGTGGCCAGCACAACCCAATAGGAGACATTCCCCAGCGTGACCATTGAACTTTATTATGAAATTTAGATATAATTCAATGAGTCACAAGGTCACTTGATTTCGAGCAAATTTTAGGAGTCTAATATTGAGGTTTTGTTTTATGTTGTAGATGTCAAAGCTGTATGCTAGTACATGTGTACTTTGTGAAATCCTATGAGAAACACTCTCCTGTTATAATGTTTCAGCAAACGGACATTAGAGTACAAAGAAACGGTAGAAAGTCATAGAGATAATGGTTCTTGAAAATTATCTTTGATCTTCTAAGGTGTTTACTTAGGTCTGTGCTTTGATTTCTGTGGTCATATTTCACAATTGTCAGCCATAAGAATATATAGTGTAGACTTTAAACTTCACACCTCTTTAACACTTATATCCAGATTTATATCTGTAGATTATTTTCTGTACAGCACCGTTCACTCTCGTTTATATGATTTCATTTTCAACGACAAGAATGGAAATATTTCTCTGCATCTTTAGTGAAATTAGATCTTAACATATTTGACCTCTGTTATGCTAATCAGCCCTGTTAGCACATTCCTATTTAGGGGCTGCAGATGCCAAGTGGTTAAGGTGTCTGACAGTCTGCGATAACTGACCCTCCACCACTGGGTTGTGAGTTCAAGGCCTACATGGGGCAGTTGCTGCTAGGTACCGGCTGCAGGTCGATAGTTTTTCTCCAGGTACTCTGGTTTCCCGGCACTACCAAAACCTGGCTCATCTTTAACGAACCCTAGCTGTTAATAGGACAGAAAGCACAAACAAACCTAACCAAGCAAACCTATTTTGGAAAAAAGTGTGCCAGTGATGTAGCGGAGATTTATCACAATTGAAATAAAAATACTGTAAAGGATTATTTGTGGGGTTCCTAATTGAATTATTTCGCAGTAACGAGTTTTCCAATACAACTACAATCTGCAAAATTGACCATTTTAGCAAATCCGTAAAAATCTGCCTGAGTACTTCTGATAATTTTTTACACATAATCAAATAAAAGAAGTGTTTATAATGTATGATTGGTGATGGTAATATGTTGTATTTTCTTTCAACACATTCATTAAAATAATTATATCAATATCCAGACCTGTCTACACAGACTGAAGGTCATACAAGGTGATCCTTGACGTGGCAGCTGAAAAGTGCCAAACCAAAAAAAAATAGAGGATAGACTGTAAGATGGTAATTGTATCACGTCTACAACCAGTTCCTTGGAAATCAATTTTACTTCTGAATCTATATACAAAGAACATACGCAAGCAGGCTCAATGTTACGGCGCATGAGGTGAGGGGATTTGTCTGTATAACTGATTCCACATAACAAACTTTGTGTGTGACAGAAAACCTTTAAAGATAACTGATCTCATAGATTTAAAATAAATGTTTATAAAGCTTTGTCAGAATATAGATGATCTTGTATGATTATGATTTGTAGCTAATTCTATTGATTTTTCAAATATATCCCACACACAGTTAATTCTAAATTCATTGAGCTAATACTTAGTAAATATAACATATAAACTTCAGTAAGTTAATGCTAAATTCATTTAGGTTATACATAGTAAATATAACATATGAACTTCAATAAGTTAATTCTAAATTCATTGAGCTAATACTTAGTAAATATAACATATAAACTTCAATAAGTAAATATAACATATAAACTTCAATAAGTTAATTCTATCGTATGACCCATGTACTTTAAGTTATCTTAAAAGTATGACCCATGAACTTCATTGAGTTAATTCTATCGTGTGACCCATGAACTTCATGTTAATCTCAGAAGTATGACCCATATGACCTTCAATGAGTTCATTCTATTATGTGACCCAAGTATGACCCATGAACTTCATGTTAACCACAATAGTTTGACCCATGAACTTCAACGAGTTAATTCTATCGTGTGACCCATGAACTTCAAACTAATCTCAAAAGTATGACCCATAAACTTCAACGAGTTAATTTTAAAGAGCATATCCAATAAAACTTCAGTGACTTAATTTTAAAGTATGAAATATGTACTTTAGAAGACAAGTATAATATCTATATTTGTCTGGCTCCTATTTAATGTGTTTTGAATGTAATAATGATTGTACATCTGTCATTATCAGTACAGGGTTTGATATCCAACATTTTCGTTCAAGAAAATTCAATTATTTGTCCACACATTAAAAGATTCAAACCACAAAAGTAGGTCACTTCCGATCATTAAGTAAGTCAAATAGTTTTCAATAAAAATGTGTAAATTAAATTTGCTTCTCGTCAGTTTTATTGGGACCTACAGCTTACTTAATACCTTTTCTGACTAAATATACTTTTTTTGTCCTTTTCAATGAAAATTATTTTCATTTGAATGTCCAATAACTGGTTTGAGTTGTGCACTTGATGTGTACAGACTGTGTATTGGGCACTAAATGTCAGGAGTATTCACACCAACAGCTTTATCTGCTGTAGCAGACCAGCCTTCAGAACAAGGCTGCAAACTTTTATCAAAATATTGTGCTTTTATCAGCAGTATTTTATGAGAATTGAAGTGAGCTATTTGTTTAAATACCTGGATCCTCCTCTTCAGAGGAAATAAAAAATAGTCCAGTTTCCTGCTCTATGCTTTAAAAAATCAGAATTAGTTGGAAGACAAGTTTTGTTCTTTGAAACACTTTTTTTCAAAGGACTATAAACTTGAAGATATATATCTTGTCTCTAAAAGTGCTGGCTTATATTGACACACAAACTGTATGGGGGTAAACAAAGACTTAACAATGGGTAACAGGGTTTGAAGGGTAACAGGGTTTGATAGAGTTATAGTGTTAATAGCCAGGGGATACAGTCCCTGTAGAGTTCAGGGATTGAAGGCTTACAGGGCTGGTAAAGTTACATGGTTGGTAGTGTTATAGGGAAAGTAGACTTATAGGTTTTGTAGAATAACATGGTTGTTAGGGTAACATGGTTTGTAAGGTTACAGGGCTGATAGATTTAAACGGTTGGTAAGGTTACAGGTTTTGTAAAATAATTGGGTTGGCATGGTTACAGGGTTGGTAATGTTACAGAGTTGATAGTGTTACAGGGTTGGTAGAGTTACATGGTTGTTATAGTTACAGGGTTGGTAGGGTTACAGGGTTGGTAGGGTTACATGATTGGTTGGGGTAACATGGTTACCTGTAACTATACCAACCATGTAACAATACCAATCATGTAACCCCCTGTAACAATACCAACCATGTAACCCTACCAACCTTGTACTATACCACCCATGTAACCCTACCAACCCTGTAACTATACCACCCATGTNTGGTATAGTTACAAGGTTGGTAGGGTTACATGGGTGGTATAGTTACAGGGTTGGTAGGGTTACATGGGTGGTATAGTACAAGGTTGGTAGGGTTACATGGTTAGTATTGTTACAGGGGGTTACATGATTGGTATTGTTACATGGTTGGTATAGTTACAGGGTTGGTATGGTTACATGGTTGGTAGGGTTACATGGTTGGTAGGGTTACATGATTGGTATTGTTACATGGTTGGTATAGTTACAGGGTTAGTAGGGTTACAGGATTGGTAGGGTTACCAGGTTGGTATAGTTACAGGTTTGATACAGTTACAGGGTTGGTAGAGTTTCATGGTTGATAAAGTTACAGGGTTGGTATAGTTACAGGATTGGAAGGGTTACATGGTTGGTATAGTTACAGGGTTGGTAGGATTACATGATTGGTATTGTTAGATGGTTGGTATAGTAACAGTGTTGGTAGGGTTACATGATTGGTATTGTTACATGGTTGGTATAGTTACAGGGTTGGTATAGTTACAAGGTTGGTATAGTTACAGGGTTGGTAGGGTTACATGAATGGTATAGTTGCAATGTTGGTAGGGTTACATGGGTGGTATAGTTACAGGGTTGGTAGGATTACATGGGTGGTATAGTAACAAGGTTGGTAGGGTTATTTGGGTGGTATAGTTACAAGGTTGGTAGGGTTACATGGGTGGTATAGTTCCAGGGTTGGTAGGGTTACATGGGTGGTATAGTTACAAGGTTGGTAGGGTTACATGGTTGGTATTGTTACAGGGTTGGTAGGGTAACAGGATTGGTATTGTTACATGGTTGGTATAGTAACAGGGTTGCTATGGTTACAGGGCTGGTATAGTTACATGGTTGGTAGGGTTACAGGATTGGTATTGTTACATGGGTGGTATAGTTACAAGGTTGGTATAGTTACAGGGTTGGTAGGGTTACATGAATGGTATAGTTACAATGTTGGTAGGGTTACATGGGTGGTATAGTTACAAGGTTGGTGTAGTTACAGGGTTGGTAGGGTTACATGGTTGGTAGGGTTACATGATTGGTGTTGTTACATGGTTGGTATAGTTACAGGGTTGGGATTGTTACAGGGCTGGTAGGGGTACATGGTTGGTATAGTTACAGGATTGGTAGGGTTACAGGATTGGGATTGTTACATGGTTGGTATAGTTACAGGGTTGGTAGGGTTACATGGTTGGTATTGTTACAGGGGGTTACATGATTGGTATTGTTACATGGTTGGTATAGTTACAGGGTTGGTATTGTTACAGGGCTGGTAGGGTTACATGGTTGGTATAGTTACAGGATTGGTAGGGTTACAGGATTGGTATTGTTACATGGTTGGTATAGTTACAGGGTTGCTATGGTTACAGGGTTGGTATAGTTACATGGTTGGTAGGGTTACAGGATTGGTATTGTTACATGGGTGGTATAGTTACAAGGTTGGTAGGGTTACATGGATGGTATAGTTACAGGGTTGGTAGGGTTACATGGATGGGATAGTTACAAGGGTGGTAGGGTTACATGGTTGGTATTGTTACAGGGGGTTACATGATTGGTATTGTTACATGGGTAGTCTAGTTACAGGGTTGGTATTGTTACAGGGCTGGTAGGGTTACATGGTTGGTATAGTTACAGGATTGGTAGGGTTACAGGATTGGTATTGTTCCATGGTTGGTATAGTTACAGGGTTGCTATGGTTACAGGGTTGGTATAGTTACATGGTTGGTAGGGTTACAGGGTTGGTATTGTTACATGGGTGGTATAGTTACAGGGTTGGTAGGGTTACATGGTTGGTATAGTTACAAGGTTGGTAGGGTTACATGGTTGGTATTGTTACAGGGTTGGTGAGGTTACAGGGTTGGTAGGGTTACAGTTTGGTAGGAATAAAGGGTTGGAAGAGTTATAGGGTTGGTGATTGTGTGAAGCTCAATGATATACAGGAGTGATGTTTGAAGCCTAATGATAGATGCAGGTTTGCTCATGGCCACAGGAAGTTGTGGCTTTACCAAAACTTCTAAAACAAATAGAAAACATGTCCCCCTTCCTGAGAATCAACGAGTTGTCCACAACTTTTGTATTCATTTTTTATTTTCACCTTTCAGCGTATTTAAGTTAAGATCATTACGTTTTATCAGCTCAGATTGGGATGGAATGCTGTAGATATTGTGGGCTGCCAATTTCTTTGTAGTTTGATTGTACATGTACACATAACCTTAGCAGATTTCAGACTTGGTCCAGTTGTGCCAATAAACTTGTCCCATCAGTTACGAGCTAACAGAAGAGAAAGCTTGCGATTGGTTATAATTACAAACTATGTCAACAAGCTACACATACATCTGGTTGACAAATTTCTTCTGGATTTTTTTCTAAAGACTTTAGACTCTCTAGCCTATTTCCAATGAAAGAGTTAGTTGGGTAATGAAAATACAAATTGTATCTATCTGTCAATTCAGAAATAGTTGCTGATTTTTCTTTTGTTTTGTCCATACCAGACTTAAAGTATGTCTGCCATCTGATGTCATTGATAATGAAGGTAGAAACACAATGATTATAAGGCTTTCATGCCAAGGGATGTAGGATAATAAGCCGTTGATTTTACCCAATTTGAATACCCCATGGGTGGAATTTCCATATCCTACACTTCTGGCCATGAAAGGGTATTTTTCTCTCATTCCAATCACCAGGGCCTGTATTCATGAAACCGTTCTCATGCTCAAACTCAAATTCTGTGCTCAAGCCTAATATCTTGTTCGGATGATTAATTAATTGAAAATCAGAAATTGGGAGAGATTTCAAGCCTAATTCTATTTTAAATGTTTACACTTGACTATCTGCACCTGTTACATGATTAAGTAAAGTTACAAGAAAGTTGGTTTGAGCACAATATCCATGCTTGAGCATGGTATGGGTTTTATGAATACTGGCCCAGTGATTTAGCTCAGAAACCACAAAATGGCATCACAATTTCTGCAATGCAAGATTGGAATGTTTCCAATTTTATGACATCACATCATGGTTGTCCCATTGTGATGTCACACAAATGAAATGGAGTGCAAGATAGAAATTTCTTATACTCTTCTATTGGCCAGGACAGTCCTGTCATATACACACAGGCATGAGAGAAAAACAATTATCATGACTACTTAATGTACTGACAATTAATTGATAGCATTACAGTATAGCAATGGTGTTAGTGACTTATTACAGGACAGATAGGCTGCTGAGGCTGGCTGAGGGGGGTTCATTACAGTATAGTAATGGTAGCAGTGACCTATTACAGGACAGATAGGCTTACACTGCTGAGGCTGGCTGAGGGGGGTTCATTACAGTATAGTTATGGTAGCAGTGACCTATTACAGGACAGATAGGCTGCTGAGGCTGGCTGAGGGGGGGTCATTACAGTATAGTAATGGTGTTAGTGACTTATTTCAGGACAGATAGGCTGCTGAGGCTGGCTGAGGGGGGTTCATTACAGTGTAGTAATGGTGGTAGTGACTTATTACAGGACAGATAGGCTGCTGAGGGTGGCTGAGGGGGGTTCATTACAGTATAGTAATGGTATTAGTGACCTATTACAGGACAGATAGGCTTACGATGCTGAGGCTGGCTGAGGGGGTTCATTACAGTATAGTTATGGTGTTAGTGACCTATTAGTGACCTATTACAGGACAGATAGGCTTACGATGCTGAGGCTGGCTGAGGTGGTTCATTACAGTATAGTTATGGTGTTAGTGACCTATTACAGGACAGATAGGCTTACACTGCTGAGGCTGGCTGAGGGGGTTCATTACAGTATAGCAATGGTGTTAGTGACCTATTACAGGACGTATAGGCTTACGCTGCTGAGGCTGGCTGAGGGGGGTTCATTACAGTATAGTAATTGTGTTAGTGATCTATTACAGGACAGATAGGCTTACACTGCTGAGGCTGGCTGAGGGGGTTCATTACAGTATACTAATGGTAGCAGTGACCTATTACAGGACAGATAGGCTGCTGAGGCTGGCTGAGTGGGGTTCATTACAGTATAGTAATGGTGTTAGTGATCTATTACAGGACAGATAGGCGTACACTGCTGAGAGTGGCTGAGGGGGTTCATTACAGTATAGGAATGGTGTTAGTGACCTATTACAGGACAGATAGGCTTACGATGCTGAGGCTGGCTGAGGTGGTTCATTACAGTATAGTTATGGTGTTAGTGACCTATTACAGGACAGATAGGCTTAGGATGCTGAGGCTGGTTGAGGGGGTTCATTACAGTATAGTTATGGTGTTAGTGACCTATTACAGGACAGATAGGCTTACGATGCTGAGGCTGGCTGAGGTGGTTCATTACAGTATAGTTATGGTGTTAGTGACCTATTACAGGACAGATAGGCTTACGATGCTGAGGCTGGCTGAGGTGGTTCATTACAGTATAGTTATGGTGTTAGTGACCTATTACAGGACAGATAGGCATACGCTGCTGAAGCTGGCTGAGGGGGGTTCATTACAGTATAGTAATGGTAGCAGTGGCCTATTACAGGACAGATAGGCTTACACTGCTGAGACTGGCTGAGGGGGGTTCATTACAGTATAGTAATGGGGTTAGTGATCTATTACAGGACAGATAGGCTTACACTACTGAGAGTGGCTGAGGGGGTTCATTACAGTATAGGAATGGTGTTAGTGACCTATTACAGGACAGATAGGCATACGCTGCTGAAGCTGGCTGAGGGGGGTTCATTACAGTATAGTAATGGTAGCAGTGGCCTATTACAGGACAGATAGGCTTACACTGCTGAGACTGGCTGAGTGGGGTTCATTACAGTATAGTAATGGTGTTAGTGATCTATTACAGGAAAGATAGGCTTACACTGCTGAGACTGGCTGAGGGGGGTTCATTACAGTATAGTAATTGTGTTAGTGATCTATTACAGGACAGATAGGCTTACGCTGCTGAGACTGGCTGAGGGGGGTTCATTACAGTATAGTAATGGTAGCAGTGGCCTATTACAGGACAGATAGGCTTACACTGCTGAGACTGGCTGAGGGGGGTTCATTACAGTATAGTAATGGTGTTAGTGATCTATTACAGGACAGATAGGCTTACACTGCTGAGAGTGGCTGAGGGGGTTCATTACAGTATAGTAATGGTGGTAGTGACCTATTACAGGACAGAAAGGCTTACGCTGCTGAGGCTGGCTGAGGGGGGTTTATTACAGTTTAGTAATGGAGTTAGTGACTTATTACAGGACAGTTAGGCTGCTGAGGCTGGCTGAGGGAGGTTCATTACAGTATAGTAATTGTGTTAGTGATCTATTACAGGACAGCTAGGCTTCCACTGCTGAGAGTGGCTGAGGGGGGTCATTACAGTATAGCAATGGGGTTAGTGACCTATTACAGGACAGGTAGGCTGCTGAGGCTGGCTGAGGGAGGGTCATTACAGTATAGTAATGGTGGTAGTGACCTATTACAGAACAGATAGGTTTACGCTGCTGAGGCTGGCTGAGTGGGGTTCTTTACAGTATAGTAATGGTGTTAGTGATCTATTACAGGACAGATAGGCTTATGCTGCTGAGACTGGCTGAGGGGGGTTCATTACAGTATAGTAATGATAGTAGTGGCCTATTACAGGACAGATAGGCTTGCACTGCTGAGGCTGGTTGAGGGGGTTCATTACAGTATAGCAATGGTGTTAGTGACCAATTACAGGACCGATAGGCTTATGCTACTGAGGCTGGCTGAGGGGTTCATTACAGTATAGTAATGGGGTTAGTGATCTATTACAGGACAGCTAGGCTTCCACTGCTGAGAGTGGCTGAGGGGGTTCATTACAGTAAAGTAAGGGCGGGTGTGACCTATTACAGGACAGATAGGCTAACGATGCTGAGGCTGGCTGAGGGGGGTTCATTACTGTATAGTAATGGTGGTAGTGACCTATTACAGGAAAGAAAGGCTTACACTGCTGAGACTGGCTGAGGGGGGTCATTACAGTATAGCAATGGTGTTAGTGACCAATTACAGGACCGATAGGCTTATGCTGCTGAGGACAGATAGGCTTACGCTGCTGAGACTGGCTGAGGGGGGTTCATTACAGTAGAGTAATGGTGTTAGTGATCTATTACAGGGCAGATAGGCTTACACTGCTGAGAGTGGCTGAGGGGGGTCCTTACAGTATAGTAATGGTGGTAGTGACCTATTACAGGAAAGAAAGGCTTACACTGCTGAGACTGGCCGAGGGGGGTCATTACAGAATAGTAATGGTGTTAGTGACCTATCACAGGACAGATAGGCTGCTGAGGCTGGCTGAGGGAGGTTCATTACAGTATAGTAATGGTAGTAGTGACCGTTAGTGACTTATTACAGGACAGTTAGGCTGCTGAGGCTGGCTGAGGGAGGTTCATTACAGTATAGTAATTGTGTTAGTGATCTATTACAGGACAGCTAGGCTTCCACTGCTGAGAGTGGCTGAGGGGGCTCATTACAGTATAGTAATGGTGGTAGTGACCTATTACAGGAAAGAAAGGCTTACACTGCTGAGACTGGCTGAGTGGGGTTCTTTACAGTATAGTAATGGTGTTAGGGACCTATTACAGGACAGATAGGCTAACGATGCTGAGGCTGGCTGAGGGGGGTTTATTACAGTTTAGTAATGGTGTTAGTGACTTATTACAGGACAGGTAGGCTGCTGAGGCTGGCTGAGGGAGGTTCATTACAGTATAGTAATGGTAGTAGTGACCTATTACAGGACTGATAGGCTTATACTGCTGAGGCTGGCTGAGGGGGTTCATTACAGTATAGTAATGGTGTTAGTGACCTATTACAGGCCAGCTAGGCTTACGCTGCTGAGGCTGGCTGAGTGGGGTTCATTACAGTATAGTAATGGTGTTAGGGACCTATTACAGGACAGATAGGCTTACACTGCTGAGTCTGGCTGAGGGGGGTTCATTACAGTATAGTAATGGGGTTAGTGACCTATTACAGGACAGATAGGCTTATACTGCTGAGGCTGGCTGAGGGGGTTCGTTACAGTATAGTAATGGTGTTAGTGACCTATTAAAGGACAGATAGGCTTACACTGCTGAGACTGGCTGAGTGGGGTTCCTTACAGTATAGTAATGGTGTTAGTGACCTATTAAAGGACAGATAGGCTTACACTGCTGAGACTGGCTGAGGGGGGTTCATTACAGTATAGTAATGGTGTTAGGGACCTATTACAGGACAGATAGGCTTACACTGCTGAGGCTGGCTGAGGGGGGGTCATTACAGTATAATAATGGTGGTAGTGACCTATTACAGGACAGATAGGCTTGCACTGCTGAGGCTGGTTGAGGGGGTTCATTACAGTATAGTAATGGTGTAAGTGACCTATTACAGGACAGATAGGCTTACACTGCTGAGACTGGCTGCGTGGGGTTCATTACAGTATAGTAATGGTGTTAGGGACCTATTACAGGACAGATAGGCTTACACTGCTGAGACTGGCTGCGTGGGGTTCATTACAGTATAGTAATGGTGTTAGGGACCTATTACAGGACAGATAGGCTTACACTGCTGAGACTGGCTGAGGGGGGTTCATTACAGTATAGTAATGGTGGTAGTGACCTATTACAGGACAGATAGGCTTGCACTGCTGAGGCTGGTTGAGGGGGTTCATTACAGTATAGTAATGGTGGTAGTGACCTATTACAGGACAGATAGGCTTATACTGCTGAGGCTGGCTGAGGGGGTTCGTTACAGTATAGTAATGGTGTTAGTGACCTATTAAAGGACAGATAGGCTTACACTGCTGAGACTGGCTGAGGGGGGTTCATTACAGTATAGTAATGGTAGCAGTGACCTATTACAGGACAGATAGGCTTACACTGCTGGGACTGGCTGAGTGGGGTTCATTACAGTATAGTTATGGTGTTAGTGACCTATTACAGGACAGGTAGGCTGCTGAGGCTGGCTGAGGGGGGTTCATTTCAGGATAGTAATGGTAGTAGTGACCTATTACAGGACAGATAGGCTTACGCTGCTGAGACTGGCTGAGGGGGTTCAATGGTGTAAGTGACCTATTACAGGACAGATAGGCTTACACTGCTGGGACTGGCTGAGTGGGGTTCATTACAGTATAGTAATGGTGTTAGGGACCTATTACAGGACAGATAGGCTTACACTGCTGAGACTGGCTGAGGGGGGTTCATTACAGTATAGTTATGGTAGCAGTGACCTATTACAGGACAGATAGGCTTACACTGCTGAGACTGGCTGAGGGGGTTCATTCCAGTATAGTAATGGTGTTAGTGACTTATTACAGGACAGATATGCTGCTGAGGCTGGCTGAGGGGGGTTCATTACAGTATAATAATGGTAGTAGTGACCTATTACAGGACCGATAGGCTTATGCTGCTGAGGCTGGCTGAGGGGGTTCATTACAGTAGAGTAATGGTGGTAGTGCCCTATTACAGGACATATAGGCTTACACTGCTGAGGCTGGCTGAGGGGGGGTCATTACAGTATAGTAATGGTGTTAGTGACCTATAACAGGACAGATAGGCTTACACTGCTGAGGCGGGCTGAGGGGGTTCATTACAGTATAGTTATGGTGTTAGTGACTTATTACAGGACAGCTAGGCTTACACTGCTGAGGCTGGCTGAGGGGGGTTCATTAAAGTATAGTAATGGTGTTAGTGACCTATAACAGGACAGATAGGCTTACACTGCTGAGACTGGCTGAGGGGGTTCATTACAGTATAGTTATGGTGTTAGTGATCTATTACAGGACCGATAGGCTTACACTGCTGAGGCTGGCTGGGGGGGGTTCATTACAGTATAGTAATGGTAGTAGTGACCTATTACAGGACATATAGGCTTACACTGCTGAGGCTGGCTGAGGGGGGGTCATTACAGTATAGTAATGGTGTTAGTGACCTATAACAGGACAGATAGGCTTACACTGCTGAGACTGGCTGCGTGGGGTTCATTACAGTATAGTAATGGTGTTAGTGACCGATTACAGGACAGATAGGCTTACACTGCTGAGACTGGCTGAGGGGGGTTCATTACAGTATAATAATGTTAGTAGTGACCTATTACAGGACCGATAGGCTTACGCTGCTGAGGCTGGCTGAGGGGGGGTCATTACAGTATAGTAATGGTGTTAGTGACCGATTACAGGACAGATAGGCTTACACTGCTGGGACTGGCTGAGTGGGGTTCATTACAGTATAGTAATGGTGTTTGTGACCTATTACAGGACAGATAGGCTTACAATGCTGAGGCTGGCTGAGGGGGGTTCATTAAAGTATAGTAATGGTGTTAGTGACCTATTACAGGACAGAAAGGCTTACACTGCTGAAGCTGGCTGAAGGGGTTCATTACAATAAGTTTGTTTAGCTCAAACATCTGTTATGGTTATGTTCTATGGACTGCCGTAGTTGAACAGTTTAGAAACAAATACATGTGAGATTGATTGTATGACTGTTTACACCATAGTTATGGATGTTAGTGTTGACAATGGCATGGCAGATATGAATATTCATGATTAGAATTGTTGCAGAAGAGTACTTAATGGATATTTGGAGTCATTATTTTTTATGTACAGGATATGTCATTAGTAGGGAAATGGAATTAACTTTGTCATGCCCAACTCTAGAAAATTAAAATTACCATATTTGTAATTATAAGCCCCCCTCTCTACAAGAAAAGCTGTTCTAGGTCCCTTGGTACATTAGAAATAAAGTATCGTCAGTGTTAATCACCTCTGTGACCCCAAAATTACATAAAACGTTACAATATTGGTCATAATAACCTTTTCCTTTGGTCCCTCATTTATGCACGACCAGATCGTGGTTCGAACCCGAGACCCTCCGATCTCTAGACGGATGCTCTACTAATTGAGCTACCTGGTCGCCGATCCAGTCAAGTTCCGCTACATATTGATTGTATAAATTGTACATCTATGTAAGAGATTGTCCATGTTGTTTTCCCCTTCAGGCCCCCAACTTAATGAAACGTTATAGAATTGTTCATGTCAAGTGTGGTCCAGGATTCCTGAAAGCATTTACAATTCTCAATTAGAATCTGAAGAG
Source organism: Mizuhopecten yessoensis (assembly GCF_002113885.1). Classification (NCBI taxonomy): domain Eukaryota; kingdom Metazoa; phylum Mollusca; class Bivalvia; order Pectinida; family Pectinidae; genus Mizuhopecten; species Mizuhopecten yessoensis. Next base: position 221,833 of record NW_018480064.1, on the reverse strand, counting down.
GTTGAGAATTCCTCTACCAAAACAACTCAAAAACTGTTTTGGTGAGACGACAGGGCATTAACCTCATCCTCAATATTGGTATAGTGTCAATATCGTTGTCAATTGCGTTCACTCCTGTGAGGGAGGCTTTATAAGAAATTTAGGAGTGGGACGACTGGTTTGCCCGTTATCAGTATAATGTGACCGGGTGGGGTGTCCTGCTGGGTGTCTTCGGCAGTATGTCTCAGTGAGGTAGCACTATTCAGTCGACATCAGTTCAGCGCTATCACAAGGAGATAAACATGAACATATCGCAGCCTCCCAAAACACACGCACATACACTACACGCATGCATCTTGCACGCAGGGGAGGCCGTCCTTAATTGACCATAGCTGTTGATAGGACGTTAAACAATACTAAACCAAACCATAGTCAGGTTAATGAAGGGAAAACAACAGTAGAAAAATATGCTCTCAGATTTAATAGTGCTTAACTTATATTGGAAATCTTCCTTTATAAATTACGTATAAACATTTTGGGAAAATAGGCATACAGCAAATGTTTTGTCAATACAATTAACAATAATTCAGTTTACAGTTTAACAAGTGATAGATTTCAACTGGTTTTGAAATTCCTATTTAGTTTTAGTAATTGTTCACCATCAACTTTTATCCACTAATCTACATACTATGAAAGTTTATTATCAACTGCATTTTGAAAAGTATTCATGAAATAATCAGTATTCAGATGAAAAGCAGAAAGAATATATAACGGAATAATTGGCTCACAATGATTACATAATCTATGTCAGTTGATGACTAATCCATTCCTTTTATGACCAAGGTTTTAAAAAGTCCGCAGGATAATAGCACTGTTCTCTGTTTACAGACAAAACCCACTAAAGTGTTGTATCATGCTTTAGATGGCCTTACAACGATTATGAAATATCTTTCAGGTTTTTCCGAAGTCATAGCAATGATGACAATGCTATTTAGAAGCTCATGATATAATCGAAAAATAATCTGTTTGGTTTACATAAAAAACTACTAAATTTATATAGTACATGTATGTGCAGTGACAGTGTTATGTATGCGATTACCTAACGATGATCATTATCGTCTGCCAAATTTATAATGTGATATTAAATGCTCGAAAATTACCCTTCACCACTTACTCTAAATTTGTGTTAAGTATGTTATATAAAATGGTCCAACAATGATCTGTAATTATGTCGGTTAATGATATGAAGTAAGGAACCAACATTTCAGAAATTTGAAATATCATTGAAATATTATTGTTACTATTTATAGCCACTGAATACATTTTTAATTCAAAATATTTTATTGATTCCAACAAAGGGATCAGACAACACACATAGCCCACATAGTCTATGTAAGTCATCTGCCATAAAACCTACATCAATAAAATCAAACGATTATTAATAATATATATTAATGGTATTATTGCACTATTATAACCTCCGTTCAGATGTTGACAAGTTTTATTCAGAGGTCCATGACAGCAATGATGACAAAGCAATTCAAGTTCTCCAATTGAGTGGAAAGTCGGTGAGCGAAGTACAAGGGTACTCCATTGTATTGGTACAAGCCGAGTCTACGTGACAATTAGGCACTAGGTACCGACCATCCGTAGTGTAACACTAATCTTCACCGAGTTTTATATTTATGGAATCTGCTTACATCGCTTGGTATAAACAAGAATATAAATAAAATGACTGTTTTCTTAATTGAATAACACTTCATCAACTATAGAGACACTAGGAGGTCTTCTTTAGAAAATACTGTTACACTACTGCACCCAGGAAATAATGAGTAACTTCTATATATAGTAAAAAAAAAATTGATATTGATCTTTACTCAAGTGATAATGATAAAAGTTTGAATTAAACTGGTTCTATATCAAATGTCAGTTAAAATCCACCCACTTTTATAATCAGTCATAATATCGCTCCGACAACTTTAACAATCCTTAAAATGATTTAAGAATTTAAATAAAAACTTTTTTTTTTACTCTCTGCAGGAATCTGTAATTGAAATGTTTATAATCTATAGTATCAGCTAACACAGACCACAATAACAATGACAGAATAAGATATGTTTGTCCAGGGGTACCTGATATTTTCCTCTTCTTCTGAGTCAACTAGATAAATTGTGAATAGGTGAATAGATCCCTTTAAACCCTGTTCTTATCTGTCAGAATATCTCTGAGACAATTTAACAATCGTCAATGGTAAAGGAAGATATTTTTGTTATTTTCACCTAATTCTGAATCAACCTGATAAACTGTGTATTTGGTGACGATTTCCCATTGTCGTCAGTTTGGCACTCCTCCCCCACCGTCTGAGATAAATACACATTAGATACCCCTAATAACCCCAATAGCTGCCCCCCTGCTGTTTGGCGCTGAACTCCTACAGGTCAGGCACCCAGCCAGGTCCACGCTATGGGACAATATACTTAAGAATATTCAATCTGAGTGTAATTTTTGACACTCACTCCCTAGGAGATTTAATTGGTATTAACCAAACTAAGATTGCTGGTCCTGATGCAGGTAGACACAAGAAAATTACACAGTAGCTTTTCATCATTCAGTGACCTCCCCTTAATATTTCACAGATCAGATAGCTCATTTGGTTAGGATGACCATATTGTGGCTGATGATCCTTTCTGAGAACCTGGTGATGAACCTTACAAAGGTTATCAGCAGTACATCCCATACTTTGATTCTGGATTAGATAACTCTGTTGGAGCTTGTGTTTCGGTTCTGAACTTGGTCTCCATGCATAATTTCAGAATCCCTTTATTATGGTGATGGAGTGCTCAAAGACTAAAAGCAGTTTATTCACGGGGGTCTAGATACAGAACTTGATAACTTGCTGTGATTCACTTCGTGTTGTGAAATTGATCAAATGTTTAACCATTTATATTCTTGGGATCTAAACAAGAACAATATATTGAATTTAGATATAAATTTGCAGCTTACATTAATTACTGTTGTTGGCCTGAATGGAAATGAGAGCAGAAACCAGAGTACTCAAGAAAACCCACATTGTTGGCAAGGTGACCTCATACCTTTTCATGTTAGATTGGGGAGTCAAACCCATGCCATCTTTGTGTTCTATCAACTGTATCACCCAGCCACCTTGAGTATTGAATTTAGTCATTGATACTTGGCAGAAATCTCAACCTCGGTCATCATCTCTTCTGTATCTGTCAGCAGACTCCATTGTCAAACATCGCTATATTTGGCAGGGATATGTTCTATTTCAAGAATATACAGGTTCATCATTATACAGGTTTGGGTTTAGGCAGGATTTATTCTAATCATTGAATACTTTCCAGTAAATATGAATGAGGTTATGTGATGTTAAGACCATTTTGGAAAGTGAATTCTTTTTATTGTCAGTGTCTTATATATACGGTCTACCTGTACACCACTAAACCTCCATACCTACCATGAGTATACCAGACTGTATATATACCTGCATGTCTTTCACCTGTATAATCTACCTGTATAAAACCTAATCAATACCTCCATTCTATAAGTATCATACAAGGGGATTGATTTTGCTTTTGAATTAAAATCCATCACACTCCATCAATATTTGTACCTCTTGGGTTCAGCACAATAACACGAGTGTCGACGATGACAGACAAAAGCGGTTGTGTCGACGTTACCCGTATATAGTTTGTTTGTCTCCCGGTCACCTTCGCTGACAACAGAGCCCATTATACACCTTCTCTGTTTACTTGGCATCCATAGCTTATTATCGGCACAGACAATAATTTAATTACAATGTGTACACATTTCACTTTAATCTGCTGAATTATGCCAAACGTTGACATGTCTTTACACAAAAATCAATTGACATCTTCCTATGGTATCTTTGAGAGCAGATCTTGACTTTTTTCTGTTATGATTTTCATGTTCCCACAAAACATGTGTCATTTTCTATTGGTCAGTGTGTCTTGCAGTCACAAAGCAGAACATTTTTCTAAAACACCATTAGGTATCAAAATAATGAAATATCACAAAAGGTGTTACTTTGTTAGTGTTTAAACATTGATAATTGTTGAATATTGAAATAGAAAAAGTGTATGCTGATCATTGTTGAACGTAGAATGCTGACAACATGTTTTTTATTGTTATTTGATGTTGAATTCAGAGTAGTGTTTCTTAAATTAATCATTATTGAATACTGAATCATGAAAAATGTTCCAAGAAACAAAGGAGGCAGGGAAGTGTTAAATATATTTTACATTCTTGATCAAAATGTATAAAACTTGGTAAATATTATAAAGATTTATGCACCTATTCTGATTTCCATTGATTTTGTCTGAACTTAGCTCTTGACCAATATTTATGAAATCGTTACACGTAAAAGATATCTCATATAATTGTGTTGTTTTGATTTATGTTTTTTTTATTTCAAATCATTTTATGGGGCCATTTCTGATCATTTTGTGGGGTTTTACCCCATTTCTGACCATTTTATGTGGTAGCAGGTGGTATTAGCTAGGAAGCCAGTGGTTTACTGTTCTAGATTGGAAAAGGGTTGGAAAATCTGATTGGGGACGTATTTATTGAGTGTGTGTGTGTCAAGGACTTGAACAGTAGACCCTATTGTACTGTAACCATGTACCATTGGTTAGCTTACAGCCTGTCAGGGATTGAGGCTATCAAAAGTAATCAGACAGCTTCTTGTCATCACAATATTTGATGTTATGTATTTTTTTGAGTACATTTTAACAAGAAATGCAAATTTATAAATTTAAAAATACCGACCACTAAGAGGACCCCCCCCCCCCCCCCCCCCCCCCCCCCCCCCCCCACACACACACACACACACATAACATACTAATCATTCTTTAGGTCATATACAAATTGCAATGCTGACCTTGGTGGTGTTGGAAACTTACAGAAAAACTGAAATTCCTGGGTACACAGTTGCATTAAGGTAATTTGCATTATTATATGCTTGATAGATTCCTTTCAAACTTTTATTAACACTTCATGCATTCATCTGATAATGAATGACAGCGTGTATGCATCCAAGGTCAACTTGGTCAGTTATCTAGATCTTTGCTAGAAAACTAGAATCAACTCTTTCTAATTTCTTAAAGATTCAAATGTTGGCCATGGTTCACAGAAGAATCTCTTTAGTTTATTTGGCTTAAGATGAAATATAAAGAAGAACCATGTCATTTGTATAAGTACACAAGGATTGAAACTAATTTGAAATACTTATCATTATGTGCACTTTTATTTAAATACCTTAATTTTCTTTCATGAAAAAAAGACACATTAATCATTTTGTAAGCAATCTCAAATCAGAATATTTACATTTAAATTGTGTATTACAACACTGTAGAACACTTTTAAATGGGATGTATGACATAGAAACCAACAAATTTAAACTCAATTTGAAATCAACTAAATGACAAATAGCTGTTTTGATGGCCCTTAAAACTCAAATAACCTTGGACTTAGATTGCATTAAGTTGGGCTATAAACACTATAAAGACTGACACATGGTAACTAGGGGTGATTTGTTACATGTACTATACAGACTGACACATGGTAACTAGGGGTGATTTGTTACATGTGCTATATAGATCCACACATGGTAACTAGGGGTGATTTGTTACATGTACTATATAGACTGACACATGGTAACTAGGGGTGATTTGTTGCATGTACTATATAGACTGACACATGGTAACTAAGGGTGATTTGTTACATGTACTATACAGACTGACACATGGTAACTAGGGGTGATTTGTTACATGTACTATATAGACTGACACATGGTAACTAGGGGTGATTTGTTATATGTACTATAAAGACTGACACATGGTAACTAGGGGTGGTTTGTTACATGTACTATATAGACTGACACATGGTAACTAGGGGTGATTTGTTATATGTACTATAAAGACTGACACATGGTAACTAGGGGTGATTTGTTACATGTACTATATAGACTGACACATGGTAACTAGGGGTGATTTGTTATATGTACTTTATAGACTGACACATGGTAACTAGGTATTTGTTACATGTACTATATAGACTGACACATGGTAACTAGGGGTTTGTTACATTTACTATATAGACTGACACATGGAAACTAGGGGTTTGTTACATTTACTTTACAGACTGACACATGGAAACTAGGGGTTAGTAACATTTACTTTACAGACTGACACATGGTAAATAGGGGTTTGTTACATTTACTTTACAGACTGACACATGGTAACTAGGGGTGATTTGTTATATGTACTATAAAGACTGACACGGGTAATAAGGGGTGATTTGTTACTTATAATTGAACATTCTTACATATCCAAATAAGTACAGAAAGGAGCAGATAACCGAGTGTAGAAGTTATGTCTTTCTTCAGAAAAAAGCAATTAGCTGTTTCATTCCTCCGGGTTGAAATAAGCTTGATGGATCAGCTAGCTAATTCTCCTCCCACCACCCCATCCTCCTAGTATTGATTTATGGGGGATATCATTGTCTAGCTAATACTTACCCCCTCTGTATCAGTTGATGGAGGGAAACTATTGGCTAGCTGATTCTCCCCCCCCCC
>NW_018480064.1:192472-215174 GCF_002113885.1 Mizuhopecten yessoensis | reverse complement strand
CCCCCCCTTCTGTATTAGTTTCAAAAGTAAGCATGCTCAATTTAGGACCAAGGGGAACTTACATGACAAATTTGAGAAAGATCCATCGAGTACTTGTTAAGAATTACCAATAACAAACATTCACCGTCAAATTCCAAGATGGCCACAAGTCAGCCATTTTGTTGATCCGATCAGTCTTTAAAGTAACCATGTACAATTAAGGACCAAGAGGATCCTACCTATCAAATTTGAGATGATGGTGGGCTAAAAATGACAACTGTACCAATCAAAACAGTAAATAAGTTTAGACTTTTTCTGCAACTTCCAGACTAAGAAATCCAAGTCCAGGGACTATAAGTTCACAAACTTAACTTTAGGTTATCTGTTATGTAAGTCACTTTTAATCCCATGTTTTGCAACCATTTTAACCAAATTAAGATACAGGGAAGGTAGCATGTCAGCCAACAAAAAATGTCCAACCCCTCAGAACTAACATCAGGGAATGGGGGTAGGGGGAATGAATCAGCCAGCTGATTGTTTTACCCTTAAAAATCAATACCAACAGGAGAAGAATAATCGACCAATAGTTCCCCCCTCCTTTAAAAACCAATTTGGAAGGGGAAAGAGGGGAGGGAGAATTGTCTGTTTCACTTGGGCTCTCAAATAGGGCAGGCAATCTACAGGGTTTTATTTCCTAAAATTGATATTTTCAGGTGTGCTGGTAATATAGGGAGTTGACAATACACAAGAAATAATGATACAATAAAGACTGACATAAACTAGAGGTGATTGATGACGACGACTAGATACCTTGGTTGGTAGAGTAATTGTCCAGTTTTCCAAAATTGGAATTTTCAATCTTTCAAATATCAAATTAGGAGATTTTTGCAAATTGAAAAAATATTTAAAGGCAATAATTATGCAGAATAATTTATCGTACTATCTCTGTCGTTTAATTTTGATTAAAAACATAAAGAAAGAAATATAGCATAGCAGATATTTCTAACAATTTGTCATGCTAATGTAAGTTTCAGGATTTTTAAATGTTTCTGAGAACTGTGTGTGGGAAGTTGTGTTGTGTATGTCATGGGTAAATCCGTAATTTAACGAAGGTCATTTAAAAGAAATGATTACATTCAAAGAGATTTAATTTTTGATTTTATGTTTAAAAAACCTGTCAAAGGTATATTTTGAATGTACAATTTGTGTTAAGAGTGGTAATTTGATAGCAGCTTTTGAATTGTATGACAGAAATAATTAGGTAATGAATAAATAATGGTAAGAAGTTTTACAAAAATACGTACAAATAAGTGTTTGTTTACGAATGTCTACTTTGGTACATATACACCAAATGACATTCAAAAGTGTCAGGTGTCAGAACTACTGTTTCTGTGTTTTGTAATTCTATTCATTGGTTTCTTTGGATTTCTATCTTTTTAAGAAATTTATCCTGGAGAAATATCTTAGGTAGATAAGAAATGGTGCTCTGTCATTCTGCATTTTGTTTGTGTGACTTTATGCAGAAATCAGGATACTTATTTAAGGAATGATTTTTATTTTTTCAACATTTATGAGGTCATAACAACAATGGGTTTATGGACATATTGAATGAATCGCGTTAGCGATTCATGTAAAATATGTCCAAAAACCCATTGTTGTTATGTCCTCATAAATGTTGAAAAAATAAATATCATTCCTTATATTTACATTGGCGAATCCTTTCAGTGGATTGATATAACAACGAATAAAACAAATAAACAGGGTTTGTTCCTGCTTATACACGGGTGCAACGCAGTGGCGAGAACAGTGTTTTTTCGCGGGGAAATGTGACACTATCGTGAGAGATCTTCGCAACCGTCAACAACAATAACACAACAAAATGGAGTTCCATATTCAATGGTTATTTGTAGCACAGGACACGCGAATACGTGGATATTTCACAAAGCACAGTTCAATAATATTTTAAGATGTAAGAATTAAGCATCTAGTTCGGTCGTTCCGAGTGAGTAGTTTTTGTAGTGTATTACTACGCAGTGTGATCAGGTTACTATCAGTTCCCACGTGCTGAGATTCTATGAACACCTGTGTTATGCATTTATGAATGTAATTTTTGTCAATGGGTCTAAGCATACAGAATGTAAATATAAGTTTGTGAAGGACATATTTTGTGGACCAAGAATAATGATACATCTCCAATTATGATAATAATGCTGACTGTACCTTTATAAGGAACGTCGCCTTATATATATAGTACATGAATACACCCAATTATAATACATTATAATGTTAGACTGGTACCTTGATTACGACTGTCGCCATGTATACAGTACACATATACACTTTTATCTGTCAAACTTATACACGACTGGTACCTTAATTACAACTGTCGCCATGTATACAGTACACACATACACTTTTATCTGTCAAACTTATACACTACTGGTACCTTAATTACAACTGTCGCCATGTATACAGTACACATATACACTTTTATCTGTCAAACTTATACACTACTGGTACCTTAATTACAACTGTCGCCATGTATACAGTACACATATACACTTTTATCTGTCAAACTTATACACTACTGGTACCTTAATTACAACTGTCGCCATGTATACAGTACACATATACACTTTTATCTGTCAAACTTATACACTACTGGTACCTTAATTACAACTGTCGCCATGTATACAGTACACATATACACTTTTATCTGTCAAACTTATACACTACTGGTACCTTAATTACAACTGTCGCCATGTATACAGTACACATATACACTTTTATCTGTCAAACTTATACACTACTGGTACCTTAATTACAACTGTCGCCATGTATACAGTACACATATACACTTTTATCTGTCAAACTTATACACTACTGGTACCTTAATTACAACTGTCGCCATGTATACAGTACACATATACACTTTTATCTGTCAAACTTATACACTACTGGTACCTTAATTACAACTGTCGCCATGTATACAGTACACATATACACTTTTATCTGTCAAACTTATACACTACTGGTACCTTAATTACAACTGTCGCCATGTATACAGTACACATATACACTTTTATCTGTCAAACTTATACACTACTGGTACCTTAATTACAACTGTCGCCATGTATACAGTACACATATACACTTTTATCTGTCAAACTTATACACTACTGGTACCTTAATTACAACTGTCGCCATGTATACAGTACACATATACACTTTTATCTGTCAAACTTATACACTACTGGTACCTTAATTACAACTGTCGCCATGTATACAGTACACATATACACTTTTATCTGTCAAACTTATACACTACTGGTACCTTAATTACAACTGTCGCCATGTATACAGTACACATATACACTTTTATCTGTCAAACTTATACACTACTGGTACCTTAATTACAACTGTCGCCATGTATACAGTACACATATACACTTTTATCTGTCAAACTTATACACTACTGGTACCTTAATTACAACTGTCGCCATGTATACAGTACACATATACACTTTTATCTGTCAAACTTATACACTACTGGTACCTTAATTACAACTGTCGCCATGTATACAGTACACATATACACTTTTATCTGTCAAACTTATACACTACTGGAGGAATTCCACATTGTAGGTTTCATGTTGAATGCTTTTAGTAATGTAGGAGGGTGTGCCTGTAAGGACTTTTCCAAAAATGACAATTTCACCCATTTCTAAATTTTCTACCATTTTTGCCTTCCAGAGGTAATATTTATTTCTGTTATATGTTGTTGCGTTTTTTTCCAGTTCAACAGTTTGAAGAGGTTTGCTCCTTTTCAATTTAGAAAGAAAAAACTATTTTTAACTACTTCATTTTTCATTTAGATACATTTTTACTACTACACTGTATTCATGAAAAAAGCATATCTGTACTGTTTATTCTTAAATAGTGTATAACCCTTAATTGTGACCAAAACTACTCAGTTTTAGTTTATTTTTCATAGAAAACAGATAACAAAACAAATTGTTGCAGTGACGATTAACATATGTTCTGTGTGAAGTGGTATGTTCTATGTGTAGTGGTATGTTCTGTGTGTATTGGTATGTTCTGTGTGTGGAGGTATGTTCTGTGTGTAGTGGTATATTCTATGTGTAATGGTATGTTCTGTGTGTAGTGGTATGTTCTGTGTGTATTGGTATATTCTGTGTGTAGTGGTCTGTTCTGTGTGAAGTGGTCTGTTCTATTTGTAATGGTATGTTCTGTGTGTAGTGGTATGTTCTGTGTGTGTGTAGTGGTATGTTCTGTGTGTAGTGGTGTGTTCTGTGTGAAGTGGTCTGTTCTATGTGTAGTGGTATATTCTATGTGTAGTGGTATATTCTGTGTGTAGTGGTATGTTCTGTGTGTAGTGGTATGTTCTGTGTGTAGTGGTATGTTCTGTGTGTAGTGGTATATTCTGTGTGTAATGGTATGTTCTGTGTGGAGTAGTATATTCTCTATAGAATGATACTGTCTATTGAGTGGTAGGTTCTGTGTTGACTGGTTCGGTCAATGGAGTTACATTTTGTGGAATGGTATGTTCTATGTGTAGAGGTATGTTCTATGTGTAGAGGTAGGTTCTGTGTGTAGTGGTATGTTCTGTGTGTAGTGGTATGTTCTGTGTGTAGTTGTATATTCTGTGTGTAGTGGTATGTTCTATGTGTAGTGGTATGTTCTGTGTGTGTGGTGGTATGTTCTTTGTGTGTGTGTGGTGGTGGTATATTCTGTGTGTAGTGGTATGTTCTGTGTGTAGTGGTATATTCTGTGTGTAATGGTATGTTCTGTGTGTAGTGGTATGTTCTGTGTGTAGTGGTATGTTCTGTGTGTAGTGGTATGTTCTGTGTGTAGTGGTCTGTTCTATGTGTAGTGGTATGTTCTGTGTGTAATGGTATGTTCTGTATGTAGTGGTATGTTCTGTGTTATGGTATGTTCTGTGTGTAGTGGTATGTTCTGTGTGTAGTGGTATGTTCTGTGTGTAGTGGTATAGTCTCTGGAGTATTAGATTGTGTGAAGTGGTATGTTATGTGTGTAGTGGTATGTTCTGTGTGTAGAGGTATGTTAGGTGGAGTTATGTAAACTGGTATGGATGTGGAATGGTATATTCTGTGTATAGTGGTATAGTCTCTGGAGTATAAGATTGTGTGTAGTTGTATAGTCTCTGGAGTGTTAGATTGTGTGTAGTGGTATGTTATGTGTGTAGTGGTATGTTCTGTGTGTAGAGGTATGTTAGGTGGAGTTATGTAAACTGGTATGGATGTGGAATGGTATATTCTGTGTATAGTGGTACAGTCTCTGGAGTGTTTGATTGTGTGTAGTGGTATGTTCTATAGGTAGTGGTATATTTAGCTCTGTTGATAGCAGCCTTTGTTGCCTACATGTTTATTAGACAAAGGTTGTCTATTGTCTATAAACACCACAAACACACAATGGCTGATTGTTCACGGTAGTACACAGTCTCAACAGCATTGAAAGCCGCTAGGAACACCAATCTGATTAGTGCCTGACACCGCTCCAACTCAAATAGGAAGTTAAGTAGCTATAGAAGACACTATGATGTTTTATTGAAATTCACAAATAGCAGTGGGCGTGTACAATAAAACTATTTTAAGGAATCACAAATGTTGTTTGTGACCAGGTCTCTGTTATTAATAGAATATTTCGGTATTTTGTAATCAGTATAAAGACACTTTGTCGTTATTTCTCATAGATAATATCACGTACCACCTTAGTGTTAATAGTTTAGTCCTTGTAACAAAAGAATTCTCATTTCATTGATGCTTATAGTCATATTTCTACTGAGATTTTTCGTGTAGTATGACAGAGGACTGAAAACAAAGGTTTGGCTATACTGTATAGTTGTTGGATTTTGAGGGGCTAATATTTCATAGATATCCTGATCATAACTAGTAAAACAAAACGTGACCAGGTAAAAATATCACTCTCACGAGCGGTAGTTTGGTTTGGTTTTAGAAGGGTTTAAAGTCCTGTTTATAGCTAAGGTACTTTTGTATCTGGGTGATAGGATTTATATTACATGTACAAGTGTTTTGTGAAAATATACTAGCGTGTGTTATTGTTGCTTTATCTTCCTTATTTGGCAGTGAATGGGTAAACCATTTTTTTTCTGTAAACATATATTCATGTGTAGTAAGATGAGGAATAGTGATAAAAATAATACCATCGCTGGGGTTGAACCCACGACCCTTGACTCTCCAGCCTGATGCTCTACCGCTGAGCTAAAGGGAAATTCCCTACAGCTGACGCTTGTGAGGCAACGTAATCAATGCACATCTTTTACACATGGAGGTCATGATTCCTGGTAATAATATTTTCTGGGTATTTTTTTTTGCACTTTTTTCAGTGAGTACGAATATCAGGAAAACAACTATACGGTATCTCCTCAAATAATATTAGTCATTTGGTGTTGTTCTGAAGTCTGAATGTACATGTCCTTGTGCTGAGGTATTCAGAAATGAACGGTTAGCAAGTCATTGAATTTTTGGTAAATGTCACTGGAAGACATAATAGAATCTGTCATTAGACAATATCAAAACCAGGGTCACTAATATGGATGACATGATAGATTTCAATAAGTTCTTGATTTAAAATCGATCAGATAATATGTCTGTTGATTTAAAATTGATAAGATTATGTGTCTGTGGATTTAAAATCGATCAGATAATATGTCTCTTAATTTAAAATCGATAAAATTATGTGTCTGTTGATTTAAAATCGAGAAGATTATGTATGTTATCACAGCACAGTTATGTGAACCTCAAAGTTATAAGGTAGTCAGTACACGTTGTTGTGCCACTGGAGGAATACATAAACAAGACATGAAATCAGCATCCAAATAATCAATTATTCATGAAGATTTCTGTAGCAATATGATCTTACACTAGTAAAGAAAAGGCAAAAAATCATGACCCCAGAGTCCCAACACTACCCATAAATGACCTTGAACACTCCACAGACATAACCCCTGAGTCCCAACACTACCTATCAATGACCTTGAACACTCTGCAGACAGGGTGGGGAGAGTGAACCATCCCTACGAAATAAAACAGCTATCCGCCTTGAAGGATAATATCGTTTCTCCATCACAAGGGAGAAGGTTCCAATGTTCTTCCTAGCAGCAACAGAATTCTTGTGGCTTTGTCAGAGTTGTCTTTGACTTTAACTGTTAGTAGGAGGCGCACTAGACACCATAAGTGCATAAAGGACAGAGGTCAACTGTATCGACTTCAAAGTGACAGTTGAACACAGAGTGGTTTGGGTTTTAAATTCATTTCTTCTGGTTGTGGTTCCAGTTTTCAACTGTTTTGTATAACAATGTTTGACTGTTATGTATAATGGGGATTTATTCTTGGGTATAATGATTAAATCAATGCACTGGTGAAAAATGTATTGATGTATTCTGCTACAAATAACCAGTAAACAGAAAGATCTCAACATCATAATAACGTCCTTATAAAGAAGTTTGACAGCGTATCATAAAGGAAAACATAAAAACAAAAGCTGGACCTTAAAGAATATTTGAAATAAGTGAGATGGCATTATAACAAGGTTTTACAATAATTTGGTAAACAAGGGGGCATTATATTGGGGTTTTACTGTAAAGTGGTAATCAATGGGCCTTATATTGAGGTTTTACTGTACAGTAGTAAACAAGGGGGCATTATATTGGAGTTTTACTGTACAGTAGTAAACAAGGGGGCATTTTATTGGGGTTTTACTGTACAGTAGTAAACAAGGGGCATTATATTGGGGTTTTACTGTATAGTAGTAAACAGGGGGCATTATATTGGGGTTTTACTGTAAAGTGATAATCAATGGGCCTTATATTGAGGTTTTACTGTACAGTAGCAAACAAGGGGGCATTATATTGGGGTTTTACTGTACAGTAGCAAACAAGGGGGCATTATATTGGGGTTTTACTGTATAGTAGTAGACAAGGGGCATTATATTGGGGTTTTACTGTATAGTAGTAAACAGGGGGCATTATATTGGGGTTTTACTGTATAGTAGTAGACAAGGGGCATTATATTGGGGTTTTACTGTATAGCAGTAAACAAGGGGCATTATATTGGGGTTTTACTGTATAGCAGTAAACAAGGGGCATTATATTGGGGTTTTACTGTATAGTAGTAAACAGGGGGCATTATATTGGGGTTTTACTGTATAGTAGCAAACAAGGGGCATTATATTGGGGTTTTACTGTATAGTAGTAGACAAGGGGCATTATATTGGGGTTTTACTGTATAGTAGCAAACAAGGGGCATTATATTGGGGTTTTACTGTATAGTAGCAAACAAGGGGCATTATATTGGGGTTTTACTGTATAGTAGTAAACAGGGGGCATTATATTGGGGTTTTACTGTATAGTAGCAAACAAGGGGCATTATATTGGGGTTTTACTGTATATTAGTAAACAAGGGGCATTGTATTGGGGTTTTACTGTATAGTAGTAAACAAGGGGCATTGTATTGGGGTTTTACTGTAAAGTGGTAAACAATGGGCCTTATATTGAGGTTTTACTGTACAGTAGCAAACAAGGGGGCATTATATTGGGGTTTTACTGTATAGTAGTAAACAGGGGGCATTATATTGGGGTTTTACTGTATAGTAGTAGACAAGGGGCATTATATTGGGGTTTTACTGTATAGTAGTAGACAAGGGGCATTATATTGGGGTTTTACTGTATAGTAGTAAACAGGGGGCATTATATTGGGGTTTTACTGTATAGTAGTAAACAGGGGGCATTATATTGGGGTTTTACTGTATAGTAGTAAACAGGGGGCATTATATTGGGGTTTTACTGTATAGTAGTAGACAAGGGGCATTATATTGGGGTTTTACTGTATAGTAGTAAACAGGGGGCATTATATTGGGGTTTTACTGTATAGTAGTAAACAGGGGGCATTATATTGGGGTTTTACTGTATAGTAGCAAACAAGGGGCATTATATTGGGGTTTTACTGTATAGTAGTAAACAGGGGGCATTATATTGGGGTTTTACTGTATAGTAGCAAACAAGGGGCATTATATTGGGGTTTTACTGTATAGTAGTAAACAAGGAGCATTATATTGGGGTTTTACTGTAAAGTGGTAAACAATGGGCCTGATATTGAGGTTTCACTGTCCAGTAGTAAACAAGGGGCATTATATTGGGGTTTTACTGTATAGTAGTAACAAGGGGCATTATATTGGGGTTTTACTGTATAGTGGTAATCCAGAGGCATTATCTTGAGGTTTTACTGTACAGTGGTAAACAAGGGGGCATTATATTGGAGTTTTACTGTACAGTAGTAAACGAGGGGGCATTATATTGGGGTTTTACTGTATAGTAGGAAACAAGGGGCATTGTATTGGGGGTTTGCTGTACAGTAGGAAACACGGGGGCATTATATTGGGGTTTTACTGTACAGTAGTAAACAAGGGGCATTGTATTAGGGTTTAACTGTATAGTGGTAATCCTGAGGCATTATCTTGAGGTTTTACTGTACAGTAATAAACAAGGTGCCTCATCTTGAGGTTTTACTGTACAGTGGTAAACAAGGGGGCATTATATTGGGGTTTTACTGTACAGTAGTAAACAAGGGGGCATTTTATTGGGGTTTTACTGAACAGTAGTAAACAAGGGGGCATTATATTGGAGCAGTAAACAATGTGCCTCATCTTGAGGTTTTACTGTACAGTGGTAAACAAGGGGCATTATATTGGGGTTTTACTGTATAGTAGTAAACAAGGGGCATTATATTGGGGTTTTACTGTATCATGCTAAACAAAGGGGCATTATATTGGGGTTTTACTGTACAGTGGTAAACAAGGGGGCATTATATTGGGGTTTTACTGTACAGTTGTAAACAAGAGGCATTATACTGAGGTTTTACTGTACAGTGGTAAACAAGGAGCATTATACTAGGGTTTTATGGTACAGTGATAAACAAGGGGCATTATATGGAGTTTTCACTGTCCAGTGGTAAACAAGGGGCTTTATGTGGAGGTTTCATTGTACAGTGATTATGTGGCATTATAATGGGGTTTTACTGTATAATGATAATCAAGGGGGCATTATATGGAGGTTTTACTGTACAGTGATAATCAATGTGGCATTATATTGGGGTTTTACTGTATCATGAAAATCAAGGAGGCATTATATGGAGGTTTTACTGTATCATGATAATCAAGGGGGCATTATATTGGGTTTTTACTGTATCATGATAATCAAGGGGGCATTATATTGGGGTTTTACTGTTTCATGATAATCAAGGAGGCATTATATGGAGGTTTTACTGTATAGTAATCAACTAAAGCATTCACTGTACAGCTATATTTTGACCTTGAAAAAGTAATTGAGATATTAGCATGTATTTTGGTTTCTGTTCAAGCATAACTTATTTTGAAAACCTGGAAAATTTTGTGAAGTTGCTGGCAGATGATAAATATTTGATTATACAAGTCTGGTTTTTTTGTCTAGGGAGATGACTCCATAGACTACCTCGTGGATTGTTTTGATGTCAATAACAGACTCTTGCTAACGACAGGCACACACAGGTGAGATGTTGGTGACTGTCCTCATTCTAACCGGGCAGGGACTCGCATGTTTCTAGTTTCATCAGGTGAACCTTTGTATCAGTGATATAATTATCAAAACTGAAACTCAAACATAGATGCCCGTAGAATAAATCTAATCACTACCTCATTCATAACATGATTTTACTCATATTAGACAAGAACAAAAATCATTTTGAAAATTTTATTTCATGAGACATAAAAATGAATGCTAATAAATCAAAACAAGTCTTTAGTTAATTGAATATTTATAACACTCGTATTAATCTTTGTGCTTTAAATGTACAATTTATTAACTGATAATTCAGAACAGAATATCAGTCATTTTAACTATGATATTGTGATTGTTACTTACAGTGGTGATATCAGGCTCGTGGATGTATCAGGTGATGCACCGTCTGTGGTGACAACGTTGTCAAAGGGACATAACTCTACTGTCCGGGTCACATACTGGGACAGCAAGGTAAGTGAATATTTCAGGGATATCCTTCATATCAAAGAAAAAATTTAACATGTACTCTACATTGTGCATAGTATGGAGTTAAATGTTGTTTTTTAAAACATTGATTATTTTCATAGTTTCTATGTTTTTATCACTCAATGGTCAAGATAAAGGTAAGGGGTCGAATTTCAAATGGTTGTTGTAAGTATCCAGGAAAATTGAGTTTTAAGTTAATCAACATAAGTTTGGTGAAATGCAATTACAATCTAAATGTTGTATAATAGATGAAAAAAAAAAGGAAAAAAAAAATCTTTTATTGTATGATTTGAACTTCTGTTCATGACCACTCTCCACCAGTCAGATATCTGACAATTAAGAGGGAAAAAAACATTGAATAAACTTAATGATAGTACAGTAACATCTTGATATAAAACCCCTCAACTTTATGATAGTACAGTAAAACCTTGATATAATACCCCTCAACTTTATGATTGTACAGAAACACCTTGATATAATACCCCTCAACTTTATGATTGTACAGTAACACCTTGATATAATACCCCTCATCTTTATGATAGTGCAGTAACACCTTGATATAATACCCCTCAACTTTATGATTGTACAGTAAAACCTTGATATAATACCCATCAACTTTATGATTGTACAGTAAAACCTTGATATAATACCCCTCAACTTTATGATAGTGCAGTAACACCTTGATATAATTCCCCTCAACTTTATGATAGTACAGTAACACCTTGATATAATTCCCCTCAACTTTATGATTGTACAGAAACACCTTGATATAATACCCCTCAACTTTATGATTGTACAGTAAAACCTTGATATAATACCCCTCAACTTTATGATAGTACAGTAACATCTTGATATAATACCCATCAACTTAATGATAGTACAGTAACACCTTGATATAATACCCCTCAACTTTATGATTGTACAGTAACACCTTGATAAAATACCCCTCAACTTTATGATTGTACAGTAAAACCTTGATATAATACCCATCAACTTTATGATTGTACAGTAAAACCTTGATAAAATACCCCTCAACTTTATGATAGTACAGTAACACCTTGATATAATACCCCTCAACTTTATGATAGTACAGTAACACCTTGATATAATATCCCTCAACTTTATGATTGTACAGTAAAACCTTGATATAATACCCCTCAACTTTATGATAGTACAGTAACACCTTGATATAATACCCCTCACCTTTATGATAGTACAGTAACACCTTGATATAATACCCCTCACCTTTATGATAGTACAGTAACACCTTGATATAATACCCCTCAACTTTATGATTGTACAGTAACACCTTGATATAATACTCAACTTTATGATTGTACAGTAAAACCTTGATATAATACTCAACTTTATGATAGTACAGTAACACCTTGATATAATACCCCTCAACTTTATGATAGTACAGTAACACCTTGATATAATACCCAACTTTATGATTGTACAGTAAAACCTTGATATAATACCCAACTTTATGATAGTACAGTAACACCTTGATATAATACCCATCAACTTTATTTTCCACCTCACATGCCACCAACATATTTCAAGGTTCCCTTTTCACATTTTCTTAAGGATTCCTTTGCATTTTCCCCCTCAATTTATCCCTAAACCCCTTTATAATGCCAATTTGCTTTGGACAAATGATGGCAGTATAACAAGGTCTTACTGTACCTATTTCATACTTTTCATTAAATAACTTTGAAGTTTTGATAGAAGGAAAAAACAATGTTTGTATTAACAGACCAGTAGTCTTGTGACTGGAGGGGAAGACTCGTTTCTGTGTCTCTGGTCAAAGGACGGACAACTCCACACACCCCACGGGACAGTCAGTGTCGCAGAAAGTCGGACCACACCCTCTCATGGAAAGGTAGGTTCCTTGTCAGTGGGTTCACACTTGGTCGATCACCACCAATCAGAAAGCTTTGTTGACTGAGTATCCTCCATCATATTAGAGGGTCTGGAACAGTGAATATTTGTTTGCGCCAATCTAAAACAGTTATATCCTACCTGTTCTATAGCCATACTTACCCAGTGTAAATCCCAGGTTACCATTAGGTTGTTCCTGTCTACTACCATATTGGACTCAATATTATCCCAGTCTGTCGAGTTTTAAAACTAGAAGACAGGAAGATGGCCTTATTTGTGAGATAAACTTGACACATTGAAAGGGCTATTTTGTAAATGCAGCCCTTATGGATAAACTAACCGTACATGTAATGTGAACTGTATTATTTTTATCACACCAAATGTTCACCTTCTGTCGTTATGCCCAGTGTTGAAATTACCGATGTACACTTACTTATCTGTACTCTCATTTAAAGTAAAACAGACTATGATTTCCCATTTTACAGTCAATATTTAACTAATTCACTCTTGAAATTGCATAATGAATTATTCAAACCTTTGAATTGGAAGAGTTGAAATGCGTCTTGGAAGTGAATGAGTTAACAAGATGATGGGCTTATTACTGAGCATGGTCATAATAAAGGTTAAATGGGTTGTAGATAAATTAATAGTTGGAATGTTATATTCTAACATAGTTTTGTCCGTCTTTTGTCAATGATATGAACATTGAGAAATCTTTTTTCCTTATTTGTTTCAGATCAAGTCGAAGATGAAGTCTGGATCACATAAAAAGTCGAGGCCTTATTGATTTTACTTTTTAATATAAAGACTGTTTTTATAAAGGTCACAGTGTTTGATTTCATTTTAATCAGTTCTGATATTTACACTTTACATTGGTAAAATCTCTGAAATGTGTGTTTCTCTTTTACTCCATATTAGCACACAGCTTATATACATAGTATTTCAACTATGAACGGCAAATTAATACCATGAAATATGGGTGTAACCAGTGAAGGAAGAAAACTCTACAATTCAGCTTTGTTAATCTACCCACCACTCATCCAACCACTACCAATTAAAATGTCCCACTATCCACCACCACTAATCCAACCACTACCAATTAAAATGTCCCACTATTTGCCACCACTAATCCAACCACTACCAATTAAAATATCCCACTATCCACCACCACTAATCCAACCACTACCAATTAAAATGTCCCACTATTCGCCAACCACCACTTATCCATATTGCCCACTATCCAACAATCACTCATCCAAATGACCCACTATCTTAGTATCGTGGGGGACAGTTTGACCCATTTCTGTACAATATTGTACCAAAGTAATATCTGCAGCACTACCGCTTTTGTAGGAAACAAAGGTGTTTGGATTATATCACAGCATCACCACTCAATAGCAAGTACTACAGCATCGACACACGAGGACAAATTACATCTCAGTCTCAACTCACAAAGAGCAGAATATACCACAGTGTCATCACACAAAGAGAAAAATTGATACCATGACATCAACACAGAGGTAAATCATATACCATATCATCAACACAGAGGGAAATCATAAACCATATCATCAACACAGAGGGAAATCATATACCATTACATCAACACAGAGGGAAATAATACCCCATATCATCAACACAGGGAAATCATATACCATATCATCAACACAGAGGGAAATCATATACCATATCATCAACACAGAGTGAAATCATAAACCATATCATCAACACAGAGGGAAATCATATACCATATCATCAGCACAGAGGGAAATCATATACCATATCATCAACACAGAGGGAAAACATATACCATTACATCAACACAGAGGGAAATAATATACCATATCATCAACACAGGGAAATCATATACCATATCATCAACACAGAGGGAAATCATATACCATTACATCAACACAGAGGGAAATCATATACCATATTATCAGCATACAAGGAAAATAAATAAACCACTATTTGAATTCATAACAAAACTATGACACACAAATATACCACAACACCAACACAAAATGACAAAATATACAGCACCAACACAGGGACAAAATATACAGCACCAACACATAGGCAAAAAACATACAGCACCAACACATAGGCACAAAACATACAGCACCAACACACAGGCACAAAACATATAGCACCAACACACAGGGACATAACATACAGCACCAACACACAGGCACCAACACACAGGCACCAACACACAGGGACAAAACATACAGCACCAACACACAGGGACATAATATACAGCACCAACACACAGGAACATAACATACGGCACCAACACACAGGGACATAACATACAGCACCAACACACAGGGACATAATATACAGCACCAACACACAGGGACATAACATACGGCACCAACACACAGGGAAATAACATACAGCACCAACACATAGGGACATAACATACAGCACCAACACACAGGGACATAACAAACAGCACCAACACACAGGGACAAAATATACAGCACCAACACACAGGGACAAAACATACAGCACCAACACACAGGGACAAAACATATGGCACCAACACACAGGGACATAACATACAGCACCAACACACGGACAAAACATACAGCACCAACACATAGGCACAGAACATACAGCACCAACACACAGGGACATAACATACAGCACCAACACACAGGGACAAAACATATGGCACCAACACACAGGGACATAACATACAGCAACAACACACGGACAAAACATACAGCACCAACACACAGGGACAAAACATAAGGCACCAACACACAGGCACAAAAAATACAGCACCAACACACGGACAAAACATACAGCACCAACACACAGGAACAAAACATACAGCACCAACACACAGGCACAAAACATACAGCACCAACACACAGGCACAGAACATACAGCACCAACACACAGGGACAGAACATACAGCACCAACACATAGGCACAAAACATACAGCACCAACACAAAGGCACAAAACATACGGCACCAATACACAGGCACAAAACATACGGCACCAACACACAGGAACAAAACACACAACAAACACACAGGCACAAAACATACGGCACCAACACAGGGACACAACATACAGCACCAACACACAGGCACAAACCATACAGCACCAACACACAGGCACAAAACATAAAGCACCAACACACAGGCACAAAACATACACCACCAACACACAGGCACAAAACATACAGCACCAATAAACAGGCACAAAACATACAGCACTAACACACAGGGACATAACATACAGCACCAACACACAGGCACAAAGCATAAGGCACCAACACACAGGCACAAAACATACGGCACCAACACACAGGAACAAAACACACAACAAACACACAGGCACAAAACATACGGCACCAACACAGGGACACAACATACAGCACCAACACACAGGCACAAAACATAAAGCACCAACACACAGGCACAAAACATACACCACCAACACACAGGCACAAAACATACAGCATCAACACACAGGCATAAAACATACAGCACCAACACACAGGCACAGAACATACAGCACCAACACACAGGGACATAACCTACAGCACCAACACACAGGGACATAACATACGGCACCAACACACAGGGAAATAACATACAGCACCAACACATAGGGACATAACATACAGCACCAACACACAGGCACAAACCATACAGCACCAACACACAGGCACAAACCATACAGCACCAACACACAGGCACAAAACATAAAGCACCAACACACAGGCATAAAACATACAGCACCATCATACAGGCACAAAACATACAGCACCAACACACAGGCACAAAACATAAGGCACCAACACACAGGCACAAAACATAAGGCACCAACACAGGGACAAAACATACAGCACCAACACACAGGAACAAACCATACAGCACCAACACATAGGCACAAAACATACAGCACCAACACAAAGGCACAAAACATACGGCACCAATACACAGGCACAAAACATACGGCACCAACACACAGGAACAAAACACAGCACCAACACACAGGCACAAAACATACAGCACCAACACACAGGCACATAACATACAGCACCAACACACAGGCACAAAACATATAGCACCAACACACAGGGACATAACATACAGCACAAACACACAGGGACATAACATACAGCACCAACACACAAGGACATAACATACAGCACCAACACACAGGGACATAACATACGGCACCAACACACAGGGAAATAACATACAGCACCAACACATAGGCACAAAACATACAGCACCAACACATAGGCACAAAACATACAGCACCAACACACAGGGACATACAGCACCAAAACACAGGCACAAAACATACAGCACCAACACACAGGGACAAAACATACAGCACCAACACACAGGGACATAACATACAGCACCAACACACAGGTACATAACATACAGCACCAAAACACAGGGACATAATATACAGCACCAACACACAGGGACATAACATACGGCACCAACACACAGGGAAATAACATACAGCACCAACACATAGGGACATAACATACAGCACCAACACACAGGGACATAACAAACAGCACCAACACACAGGGACAAAATATACAGCACCAACACACAGGGACAAAACATACAGCACCAACACACAGGGACAAAACATATGGCACCAACACACAGGGACATAACATACAGCACCAACACACGGACAAAACATACAGCACCAACACATAGGCACAGAACATACAGCACCAACACACAGGGACATAACATACAGCACCAACACATAGGCACAAAACATACGGCACCAACACACAGGCACAAAACATACAGCACCAACACACAGGGACAAAACATAAGGCACCAACACACAGGCACAAAAAATACAGCACCAACACACGGACAAAACATACAGCACCAACACACAGGAACAAAACATACAGCACCAACACACAGGCACAAAACATACAGCACCAACACACAGGCACAAAACATACAGCACCAACACACAGGGACATAACCTACAGCACCAACACACAGGCACAAAACATACAGCACCAACGCACAGGCACAAAACATATAGCACCAACATACCAGAACACTAACACACAGAGAAAACTGGTACCAATTCATCAACACAGAGGAACAACATATACCATATCATCAAGGACAAAATATATATACTTCAGCCCCAACACACACTGAATATACAAAAGCAGTACTCAATGTCACCTAAAATGTGACAACAATGGATAGGAGGGAGACATACCAACAAAAGGGAAACCATCATGAATTCCCACAATCTGGTCTTTTGATAGCAAAAAAGTATTCTGCACAACATGTTGTATCTGTTGTGTCTCTTGTCAAAACCTGGAAAGTAGTAGTCACAATATCTAATCAACAGTGAATATTTCCTAGGACACACCAAAACAAAAGGAAAAGCATCATTATTAGCTCACCTGGCACAAAGTGCCAAGTGAGCTTATGCCGTGGCGCGGCGTCCGTCGTCCGTCCGTCCGTCCGTCCGTCCGTCCTTGTCCGTCAACTTTTCCTTTAAACAACTTCTTCTGAAGAACGGACAGGCCTAGAGTCATGATATTTGGCTGAAAGCTTCGTTGGTAGGAGCCCTACAAAGTTTGAGAACGAAAATGACCTTGACCTGTTTTCAAGGTCACAGGGGTCAAATATGTCAAAAACTTCAAACGACTTCTTCTGAAGAACTAAAAGGTATAGAATCTTCATATTTGGCTGATGGCTTCCTGGGATGGAGCCCAACAAAGTTTGAGAATGAAAATTACCTTGACCTACTTTCAAGGTCACAGGGGTCAAATGTGTCAAACACTTCAAACGACTTCTTCTGAAGAACTGAAAGGTATAGAATCTTTATATTTGGCTGGTGGCTTCCTGGGATAGAGACCAACAAAGTTTGAGAATGAAAATTAGTTTGACCTACTTTCAAGGTCACAGGGGTCAAATATGTCAAAAACTTCAAACGACTTCTTCTGAAGAATTAAAAGGTATAGAATCTTCATATTTGGCTGATGGCTTCCTTGGATGGAGCCCAACAAAGTTTGAGAATGAAAATTACCTTGACCTTCTTTCAAGGTCACAGGGGTCAAATGTGTCAAACACTTCAAACGACTTCTTCTGAAGAACTGAAAGGTATAGAATCTTTATATTTGGCTGGTGGCTTCCTGGGATAGAGACCAACAAAGTTTGAGAATGAAAATTAGTTTGACCTACTTTCAAGGTCACAGGGGTCAAATATGTCAAAAACTTCAAACGACTTCTTCTGAAGAATTAAAAGGTATAGAATCTTCATATTTGGCTGATGGCTTCCTTGGATGGAGCCCAACAAAGTTTGAGAATGAAAATTACCTTGACCTTCTTTCAAGGTCACAGGGGTCAAATGTGTCAAACACTTCAAACGACTTCTTCTGAAGAACTGAAAGGTATATAATCTTTATATTTGGCTGGTGGCTTCCTGGGATAGAGCCCAACAAAGTTTGAGAATGAAAACTAGTTTGACCTACTTTCAAGGTCACAGGGGTCATATATGTCAAAAGCTTCAAATGACTTCTTCTGAAGAACTGAAAGGTATAGAATCTTTATTTTTGATTGATGGCTTCCTTGGATAGAGCCCGACAAAGTTTGAGAATGAAAATGACCTTGACCTTCTTTCAAGGTCACAGGAGTCAAATGTGTCAGACACTTCAAACGACTTCTTCTGAAGAACTGAAAGGTATATAATCTCTATATTTGGCTTGTAGCTTCCTAGGAAAGAGCCGAACAAAGTTTGAGAATGAAAATGACCTTGACCTTCTTTTAAGGTCACATGAGGCAGATATGTCAAACACTTTAAACGACTTCTTCTGAAGAACTGGTAGTTATAAAATCTTAATATTTGGCAGGTGGCTTCCTGGGAAAGAGCCAAACAAAGTTTGCGAATGAAAATGACCTTGACCTACTTTCAAGGTCACAGCGTTCAAATATGTCAAACAGTTCAAACAGCTTCTTCTGAAGAATTAAAAGGCATAAAATTATAATATTTGGCTGGTGACTTCCCGGGATAGAGCTCACCAAAGTTTGCAAATGAAAATGACCTCAACCTACTTTAGAGGTCACAGAGGTCAACAACATTTTAATGGATTTGTTCTTGAGAACTAAAAGGAATGGATTCATAAGATTTGGCTGGTAGCTTTTTGGAATAGAGCTAACCAATTTGAGAAGGAAAATGACATTGACCTACTTACAAGATCACAGAGGAAAATATGTCAAGCAACTTCTGAAGAAGAATCAAAAAGCATAGAATCTTATAATAATATTTTGCTGGTAGTTTCAACAGATGGAGCCAACAAAGTTTGCGAGGGAAATATTTTTAGTGCAATATAATATTTAATGAGAATATTTTCCTATGACTGATTAAATATTCAGGTGAGCGATACAGGCCCTCTTGGGCCTCTTGTATTCAGAAAAGAAATGGTACAAGGTACTCTGGAAGGATAGATATATCCTGCACCAAAACAAAAGGAAAGGCAACAGTATACTTCTGGTACGAGGAACTCTGGAAGGATAGATATTTCCTGCACCACATATGGTTACTGTTCTGATGTCCACTGGCATTTCATGAAATAAGAAAGTAAATCTGTCTTTTAAAAACTACCTTAACTATATGCTATCTGGAGGATGAAGCCCAGTAGACATGAAAGTGTGTTTCAGAGGAACTTTATGTGTTATTGGAAGGGTTAGAAAGTACTTGTTTACAATGTCATAAAAACAGTTCTGAGGTAACTAACTGCGATTCCCACAATATATTGCAGTATTGTTGCATTAAACATGCATTAGGTAGGCGGCTTAATACTATGAAAGCTCAGATTAATGGTCACGACAGGTCTTTGTGGCGACGTTTTACAGGAAATTAAAGGGACATGTTATGAAGGTTCAGGATAAATCTTGGTATTGGAAATCAATGTAAATCACTGTTTATGCCTATTCTTGGAACTCAGATAGTCATCAATGAGGCAGGACCCTGATTTAGTGTGATGAGATATTGTTTTGGAAATGTCAGAAGAAATCAATAGTGGATATGTGTTTTATGTCCTTCAACTGGTGGGTAGTCGGTTGCCAAGCTGGGATTAATTGCGCCAGGTGTAATCAGCTAAATGGGCCTCTCACTACGTCACGCCAGTCTCATCCCTGTGAGTAAAGGACAGGTTTATTTGAAAACAAAATCTGAAAACTTCTCAAAGGAAGAAAAACTTATGATATTTTTTATTTTAAAATCAGTAATTAAAAACTGTGTTAAAAAAGACTTTTTTTTAGAGAAATTCTACAAGAAAGAAAAAAATATTTTAGATTTTAAATATTTAATTTCTATACAGCAACTAGTTAGAAATTGTTCTAAAGGAAACACCTGTCCAGAGAGATCAAATTGATCAAATGGACTGTGTCCACCACTGAAAGGGTTCTTTCATTAAAGTCATATTCTTCATGGAGCGTTAATATGCACCAATAGAATATGTTCGTTGCCAACTGCGTTCATACTACCGTATACACCATTAAAATGAAGTTAACGCTTAATAAAGGATATATCTGTTGCCAATTATGTTCATACTACCGAATTTGCTGTCAAAATGATGGTCAATCCTTGTATAGAAGGGAGACTATTCCCGGACAAACACTCCGAGTGGAACTCTTCTTTGCTGTTCTAACTGATGCAGTGGTACTGTTTACCTTAAGGGGACAACTTGTCAGTAAATGAAAGGATAACCTATTGATAAAGGTATACCTAAAGGGAAAAGCCTTCCACCTCTCACTGAAAATATTCTGTTATTTCTTTTGGATACTATAACAGATATTATGCAAGATCAGAAGGGTGTCTTTACAACAGAAATCAGTCGGTGTTTCTTCAGTTGTTCGATTCATTTTAATAACAGTAAAATTCAATATTAACTTTGGTAATTGAAAACTGGTTTTGTGATTGTGTTTATTTAAATGGGACTGTGCAGATTTATAAGATCATGTTAAAAAGTCATTATTTGAGTCTACTATAGGTCTCCAGAGGGCAGAGCAGGAAATCTAATTTTAATAATATTTAATAAATATAAATGTTTGCCACCGCACATTATTGGATTTATATATACCATTCTACTTGAACATTAACCCCATGTTCTGTTTGATTTGAGGGTGGGCTATAATCAGTGGGTACAAGATGTATGTAGGAGCTTAGTGTAAGTTCCTGTACTTCCAGTGTAATATAAAGGTATATATGTGTATTTATGATATATACCTAAACTCAAATCCAAAATAAAGGCAGTTATTAAAGAAAAATGGTTGTTTATTATTCTTTTGTAGGTGGTAGTTTTACAGGTTGTAGGTTATAATAGACAAGTGATATTTGTACAGGTAGATAGTAGGTATCAACAGGCGGTATATGTATAGGTAGATACATGTCCCTATCTACCTATACAACTACAACCTGTCTATACCTACCTATACATATACCACCTGTTTATACCTACTATCTACCTGTACAAATATCACTACTATCTGTATGTTGAGCCCACCCTCAAATCAACATACCTACTATCTACCTATACATATACCACCTGTCTATACCTACTATCTACCTATACAACTACCATCTGTCATACCTACTCTCTACCTATACAACTACCACCTGTCTATACCTACTATCTACCTATACAACTACCACCTGTCTATACCTACTATCTACCTATACAACTACCACCTGTCTATACCTACTATCTACCTATACA
>NW_018480064.1:73905-191774 GCF_002113885.1 Mizuhopecten yessoensis | reverse complement strand
TACCACCTGTCTATACCTACTATATACCTATACAACTACCACCTGTCTATACCTACTATCTACCTATACATATACCACCTGTCTATATCTACTATCCACTTATACAGTAGGTATAGACAGGTGGTAGTTGTACAGGTAGATAGTAGGTATGGACAGGTGGTATATGTATAGGTAGATAGTAGGTATAGACAGGTGGTAGTTGTACAGGTAGCTAGAAGGTATGGACAGGTGGTATATGTATAGGTAGATAGGTACATGTATCTACCTATACATATACCACCTGTCTATACCTACTATATACCTATACAACTACCACCTGTCTATACCTACTATCTACCTATACATATACCACCTGTCTATATCTACTATCCACTTATACAGTAGGTATAGACAGGTGGTATATGTATAGGTAGATAGTAGGTATGGACAGGTGGTATATGTATAGGTAGATAGTAGGTATAGACAGGTGGTAGTTGTACAGGTAGCTAGAAGGTATAGACAGGTGGTAGTTGTATAGGTAGATAGAAGGTATATACAGGTTGTATATTTATAGGTAAATAGTAGGTATAGACAGGTGGTATATGTATAGGTAGATAGAAGGTATATACAGGTTGTATATTTATACGTAAATAGTAGGTATAGACAGGTGGTATATGTATAGGTAGATAGTAGTTATTGACAGGTGGTATATATGTATAGGTAGGTATAGACCGGTGGTAGTTGTATAGGTAGATAGTAGGTATAGACAGGTGGTAGTTGTACAGGTAGACAGTTGGTATAGACAGGTGGTAGTTATAGTTAGGTTGTAGGTATTCTCTGTACACTTTTATATATATATATGCACTGTACTGATAAACCGCAAGGTTTAAGGTAATAAAGAATGAATAAATGAACGCTAGTAATTGTCACAGACACGTGGTGACTAATCTAGAGACTTGACCCTTTCACCAGTATAGACCATAATGGACTCACCCAGATAAATGTATGGTAGAGTCTAGTAAAATTACCTAGGGGTGAAAGGATTAATAGTGCCCTTTTGGTGAAATCAGCAGGTTTATAGATTGTGTTTTGAAAATCTAAACAAGAATGTACTTTTGAATTACCATTTCAAGCTACTTCAAACATGTCTGGTGGGAATCAAGTTCTGTACAAATTTTGTTGTAAACACAATTGAAATCTGTGCTCATTTGGTGGTATATAGCACATGGATTTCTTAATTGATGACACATTTAGTTTTAACATCAATATATAACAAACATGTTTATCTCTGTCGGTTTCCTTTGTAGTCAATGAAATTGGGACAAGATTTAAAAATTTGCTTACATTATGTATCTGGAGTTTTGTCAATATTTGTGTAGTGTATAATCCCAAATGGACTATAAGGTAGGGTGTGAGTAGTGTTTGTGTACCAGGTCAACAATGGACACCTATACTCTTGTTACCTATTGTCTATGTATAGCTAATTGTCAGGTAACCTTCTAACTCCTAGTCTTTGTGTGTAGCGGAACTGTACTGGGTAAATCATCGGTGACCAGGTAGCAAAAATTGGTAGAGCTTCTAAGTAGAGTTTGGAGGGTCCCAGGTTCGAACCCCGGTCTGGCCATGCATTCCTTCATCTCCTGTTACAGTGGTGCCTGTGACAAACTCTTGTTTCAAGCATTGGGTGTACGCCTGGCAAGGGGATACCCGAACCTGGGTTGTAAACAGTAGTGTATTCTGGGACGATGACTTAGGAAAAGGAGGGGAGAATCGTCAGTGACACGGTAGATCAATTGGTAGAGCATCCATCTAAGAGTCCAAGAGGGTCCTCGGTTCGAACCCTGGTCTTGCTGTGCATTCCTCCATCTCCTGTTACATGTGTATATATATATATATATATCCAGTTGTCAAGACAATCTTCCTCATTCCGACTTTTTTATATAAACTTATATGTCAATATTACTCAATTTACCCCAATTAATATGTAGATCCATTTGTCAACATCACTTATCTCACATTTATTTTCGCTGCTTTTGGAAATAATTGGGATATTCGATTGGATTGTGTCCGACAGGTTTGAATGTGTGCTGCAACACCCTTAAAATGGTTCGACTTCAACAAAATTTGGTGTCAACATTCGAATCGGCAAGGTTGAGCTGTTTTATTGCTAATTTGACAAATGCATATTTATGCATAATTAATGAAGCTACACACTTTGATTTGTCCATTGACTTCCTTTCAATAACTGCCTTGCCTTCGATTGGATTGTGTCCGACAGGTTTGAATGTGTGCTGCAACACCCTTAAAATGGTTCGACTTCAACAAAATTTGGTGTCAACATTCGAATCGGCAAGGTTGAGCTGTTTTATTGCTAATTTGACGAATGCATATTTATGCATAATTAATGAAGCTACACACTTTGATTTGTCCATTGACTTCCTTTCAATAACTGCCTTGAAAGTGGTCCAATTTCAACTAAATGTGAATGAATTACAATTTATCGCTATACACTATGCATTTTGCATTAATTTGCAAGGAAAGTTAAATATATATTATTTCAAGTTTTTATCTAGATAAGGGAGTTGCAAAGTCGAATCCCCACCATTCTGATGAGACGATAGTGATAGACTTACAGAGGAACACAGATAGCTATAGCAATTTTCTTAACTGTACAGATGCATATATTAGGCAGTAAAATCATGCTACTTTCCCAAATTTGTCAGTTGTTTTCAGTGAAATTATTGTTTTCACTGAAATACGGTTTTAAACAAAAACATTGATTCAAACACTTTTTAAGCAGTATTTTTTTTTTAAATATTTAGATTAAATAGTTTTTCAAAATTCCATCAAAGTAAATTCACACTATTTTTCATGGTCTGTAGGAACCCTTAAGATGTATACAGGTAATCAACCTGTTAATATAATATATAGGTAGCCAACCTGTTAATATATAGGTAGCCAACCTGTTGTTATACAGGAAACCAACCTGTTGTAATACAGGTAGCCTACAAGTTAATATACAGGTAACCAACCTGTTGTTTAACAGATAACCAACCCATCAATATATACAGGAAACCTACCTGTCAATATACAGGTAGCCAACCTTTTGTTACACAGGATACCAACCTGCTCAATATACAGATAATATTCAGGTAACCAACCTGTTAATATGCAGGTACCCAAGCTGTCAATATGCAGGTTACAAACCTGTTAAACAAACAAAATAAGACATAAAACAGTTTAAATAATAAAGTTTATTGTATGTTAACACCTACTGATCGGACTGATCAGATATACTAATGCATGAAGATGACAGCACTTGTAACACGAATACCCGACAACCAGGGGAGATCACCCTCCCAGCATTTTGCCTCCTGTCGGCATCCAACAATAACCCAGAGTAAAAAACAGTTTAATGTATATGCCATTAAAATCACACTTGTGATTAAAAAATGGACGGTATCTGTTAAAAGTAAAATAATAAAGAGTTGCTTTAGCAACAAAAAATGGACGGTTTTGTTAATTCTAATATAAGAATATAGCATGAAAAAATATGATTGTTAAAAACGATATACTTTGTCTGCAACTTGCACAGACACACAATTGTATAAATAGTTTATTTGCTTTCAAATTGTCTGTTACAGATTTTATTATCCATTACACAACTCTAAATCAAGTCATCATACTCGTAAATGTTAACCACAACTTCAGTTTGATTTTTTTTTCTGTTTTGATCGACAAAAGTTTCATCTTTTCTTTCTCGTTATAATGTTTTTAGTTTAAAATAAATATCCATGTAAACTACCTACCCCTAAATCAAACATAAAAAAAAAATTGTTCAAAGTTAAGTTGCAAAACAATAAATGTTGGTATGATATTAACACATGATTTATCAAACATGTTTACATCAAACTTGAGTTAAAATGTTTGAAATTGGTGCCTTTCATCACACAATACAGTTATAATTATCAAACATATTCATCTGAATGATTGATTTTAGTGCCACCTTAATACATGATCTAACACATGTTACTGATCTAAGATTTGAATTTAGTGCTATTATAAATTAATACATGATCTGTTGAAACACATTCACAAAATGATTTTGTATAAAACTTACTTTAATACATAACAAAATAAACTTAAATATTCTAAGAAATTTGAATTTAGTGCAGAAGGTATAGGAATCATTAAACTGGGTGCCTTTCAAAAGTATGATTTTACCAAACACAGTTGCTATGGTGATGTATGATATCGAAGGTGACAATGTGACTGTCACAATTGATCAGCTACCTGTTGTGCTACAAGTAAAATGATTGGGACCTGATCTAAATTTGGGGTAGAATTGACAAGACAGTGTTACCATGGTTACGAGGAATCATACAAAATACCATTAGAAAATCAACGATTCATTTTTGTCTTCTAATTGGCCCAATATCTCGAAGGCCATCACTTATGTACAAAATTTACAGCTCCAGATCAACAAATTTAATCCCGACCTATTCCCAGTTCAAACATTTGGAAGAAGGACACATTTTCCCCCTTCAAACTCTCTAGTATGTCCTTTGTATTTCATTGATTAGAGTTAATTGGGGAAAAAATCTACGATTCTAAAAAAATATCTGAAACATACATATACAATGTACTCATTTGGCCATTAGACACACTAATCTGTTATTATATTTACCTAAATAGCCCAGTCCTAGGGTCAACAATCTTTAACCTCTTGGACAAATTTTTAACCTTGTGAACAACATTAATTACAGCAATATGTACATAAATTCAATCTTAATGACTGTACACAAGGGGACATAATTAGAGTTCACTATATTGTACACAATATACATAAATATACTGTACACCTGTGTACCAACTGTATGCTGTAACACCTGACAGCATACTCGCTATATGGCAACCGTGATGTAAGCTATGATCGTGACCGGGCAGAGATCGCCAGCTGTCAATATGCCTGAATCAACCGACAGGTCCTATAACAATTATTACACTGTAACGGTTATAACATATATGAGTATGATGTAAGTAATGGACGGTATACTAAGTCATGGAAACCCTGATACTCGAATGCTTGTAAGCTCCCGTAATGATCCCCCATACTAAAGTGCTAAGGACTCTGGAGATGCAATTGATTGACCCCTGACAAAGGATGGAAATGATACTGGACTGGTACATACAGACATTGGAGAAACCATGGATACTCCAACTCTAAACACTAAAGGGACACTACTGATATTCACTGCTAAATTCCCTGGGGACATCACATACATTTGACTGCTAATAATTAAAAAAAAAACATGCATACTCCGTTGAAAATACATTATCAGGTTTTAACCCAGCCTTAACCACAAACAATTCATTTTTTTACCTTTTCAGTTTTATAATACTTTCCGATCACAATCAATTTCTTATGATAATTTTATTATAAACCAAAAAACTATCTATGCAATAACATAAAAAATATAAAAGCGACATTAAACGTGACATAAGGCAACTACAAAAGTATAACAGAAAGCACTATTGTCAGCATGGACAGATTTGATGTATAACAAAACATAGAAATCCACACAGGCAGAAACATCTCTAAACATTTGCACAAGTTGATGGATCAAAAGTTAAAAACAAATATTACAGCCCTTGTACACTGATCATGATGAGGCCACTGGACTAAAGGTTGGTGGTACAAAGGTATAATATAAATAGAGACCTTCACAGCCCTTGTACACTGATCATGATGAGGCCACTGGACTAAAGGTTGGTGGTACGAAGGTATAAATAAATAAAGACCTTCAGTGTGGAGTTGTAACTGACAAAAGACAGATCTATTCTTCTATAATCAATTTCGCCAGAGCCGTCGATACGGAAACCAAAGTACAATAAATAACTGAACTTATTTGTTGGTTCCAAAGATTTCCAAACTATTCTTTTCGATATTTTTATCTGAATAATTCTATTGTGAAAAACACTAAATATCATTGGCAGTTTCAAATAAACAACCTCTTCTCTAAAAACATTATGAAACATGTATCACATGTTTAAAATACACAAAAGTAGCATCTTTTTAATCCTCACGCAATAATTGATCACAGTCCACCTTGGCTGGGCCGATATATGTACTTCAACTCCGCAGCACACAGCCTGATAATAAATAATATACCCTTCAAAGCACAATGGTATTGTTTTGTAGGCTGTCCAGCTGATCATAACAACACTGACTAGATTAACACAGGTATAATACACTGTAACCAACAAACATTTGGCACAAACAAATCCATCGCCATAGCAACCTCTCCAGGTGGGACCTTCAGCAACATAACCTTTAACATATTATTCACTCACAGGAAGGGACATTTTTAACCTTCAAGCTTAAGGTGACCTTCAAAATAATTGATCACATGACAGATCAGTTTCAATAAAACAACTACAATTGATGTTGATTTTTGTATGATCACAAATATTTGCTTAGGTTTGTCTACAAATACATGAAGACATTCAAGATATTATTCAATCAAATTCTGGTTAACACAGAACAAACTGCAACTTGCACATTAATTACCAATTACTATTAAGATAATCTCAAACATCTAGCTTTACAGTGATGTGATCATGACCTTATGGTTTCTTTTGCAGATTAAATATGACCCTTAAATGAGAAAAAGAGTATAAATAGGTTAAGGTCGTGAATAATTGGGTTTTAAATGCATACAAATTAGGCAGATGTGATTATCAAAACTTGGTGAAGAAATATCAGGATAAAAAATAACCATCCTGTACAAACTAGAGAAACAGATTAACACACCGGAACAGTCATGAACATAAAGCACTTTTGATAAAACTAAACTTGCAACAGGGAGAACATTTTGTAGACAATTATCACAGCTACAAATAACAAAAGAAAGGAACATGGTTAAGAAGAAAACTAATCACAAAACATAATATTGCGAAAGTTTATACATTGTATGTCCACCTATATCCATATTTAATCCATGCAATCATAGATAAAGTCTGTCAAATATCTATATATTTCCTCAGTTTCATTTGGCTTCTCCACAGGGTGTCCTTTCCATGTCTCTATTGCATTGATGATGGTTTTATGCAAGGGAGGCTGCAGATGTATTGGAACAGCTCAAGCAATTTTAAGGTTGTGTAGGTATGCAAATATGATGTAATAGCCGGTGTAAGGGGGATGCAGATATGATGGAACAGCTTTCACATGGGGAGTTTATAGGTTTGATGGAATTGAACCGCACTTGAAATTGGGATTAACAGACATGATGGAATAGTGCGGTTTACAGATGTTCCCTTGGTTGACAACACAACACTAACAGTATCTATTGATGAAGTCCAGATATGGGAGACATCCAAATACAGGATTTGTGTATCCGGACTGGTTGGGACATCGTCTTAGGGTGACCGTGTATTAACGAGATTGAGGGAGATGTATGACGCGTGGCGTGAGGGGGTGGTGGTCGACTGTCTATACCCTTCCATGAAAGAAGACACATCCTTATTGTTCGTGTGACTCCAGCAACGTAACATATGTGTATAGTTCCCCGAGATTAAGTCTATCAGGCATGAAACACTCTGAACAAATGGTGGCTCCTGAAAAAGTCAACTCTCACTTATTTGCATTGGCCTCGCAAATTCTTTGCATCCCATATATAAGGACAGGACGAAAGTTAAAGATTGAGCGAGAACTCTCCTTTTTAGAGGTTGTCGTTGTGACATGGCAGTAGGTTCGATGTTGTGGAACAAACAAATGTAGATACCAGTATATAGACCAGGAGGGCACCTCAACCCAGTGACGCCAGGTCCGCCTGTACATCTGGGTCACGATGAAGCTCGTCAATTTCCTCCGGCTGAACACGTCTGTGCTCCGACCGTAACGAGCGGCCAGATCGGTTGGACTTATTGCTTTTAGTTGACCGTGTGGATTTGGCACTTTTCGTACTGTTGGCACGGATGGATTGTCGGTGTATGAGGTTCTGACTTATTGTACGATGAAGGTTCTTGTTGCTGGAGCTGGCCGCATTGGTCACCAACCATGTGTGATTTATAGACTGGTTGGCCCCGATTCGCACATTCGGGTCCACAATCAGTAGTTTGTCAATGAAGTCCTTAGCAGCAGTTGACACATCCTTCCAGTGCTGAAAAGACAAAGATAAAATGTTAATTGTTGTACCCATAGATACCTGTCAATTAACTACAGTTTCTACCATTGTATTTAGTTTCTTTCTTAAATTCTGAGATTATCATGTCCTTTTAAACAGTTCTGACATTATTTTTAACAATTCTGACATTATTTTTAACAATTCTGACTTTATTTTTATTTCTATCACCAAGATGTCCCAGAAACGCACATCCATTCATTTAAATCATGTATGAAAGTGTACCAAAACCAAAAACCTTTCCAAGCATCATTTCCTTCTACGTTATTTTGAGAACCATAACTCTCTCATATCTTTTTGTCAGAATCAATTTGAATGAAAGTTGTAGATGACCTGGAATATATAACTCTGCAATGGAAGATGATTACACCAGGTAGAATTTGTGAAAAACAGCTGGAAATTTAATTCAATCTAGTCTCAAAAGCAAGGAAATCAAGAAAAGTGTGAGAGACAATATTAATGGATACATTGATATAATATGTATGCTACCTGTCACAACTTATACAATGTACATAATGGATCCACATACTGTTCTATAAAGCTGATACAGCATCTCTTACACAGTACATAGAATTTTTATGAAACAGGCATCAGTTATTTTCCTGTGCATTATATGAAATTGGAACAAGTCTGTCTATGCAGCATCTCTTAGAGAGTACATACAAATTTTATGAAACAATGCAAGCATTGGTAATTTTCATGTGCATTACATGTGTATGAAATGGGAACAAGTCTAAGATTCTTTGTATCACATTTACGTGACAGTGTCACAATAAACCAACTCATCTTGTTACATTTCCAGAACAACCACAACTGGTATCTTTGCTGCGAGCATATGATAAAATAGAAACAACTGAACACATCATCTGAAAATATTTAATATAAATATAGTATTTCAATGATTTATACGATAACATATCTTTGACCTCTGTTTAATATAATCATGATAAGACTAATAGGTACATGTATGCCTACCCAGCTGTACAATGGGGTACCAGCTGCTGCAGCAAAGCTCGGAAGAAGGCATATGAAAAACTGTCAGATTTTAAGAAAAAGGTAATGTTGACTCTCAACTGCTTAACTCATTCACCCCTACATTTCTAAGCTGGAATTGCCCATTCTTCGATTTGGTAAGCTTCAAATGTGACTTCAGGGGTGAATGGGTTAATGGCAGTGAAACAAGAACAGGTTTAACTGTATGGGCTAAAATGTAAGCTCATTAAGACCTGACTGTTTCTATAGATGCTGTATTAAGATAAGTTATACATATGATGGAGTGCTATGGACACTGACCTTGGCACCACTTCCATCAAGGTCAAACGTCTATGTATAAAACTGGCTACTGTCTGCACAATGTATCTCTGAACCGGAATTAAATATTTCCCACTTGAAACATATTAGCACTATTGCTGATAAGCAATTATGTAGTTTCTGAATCCCTGCATAAGCTCTCATAATGTGTTTAAGCTGCGAATTCAGTCCAATTTCCAGTAGTACTGAACCTACCCTACTTCACCTACCAACTGATAAAGTTAAATATCAGGAAGCGGCAACCGATATGGTTTTAAAATATATTTAAAACTACACTGCTGCCACACAATGATCTTGTTGCTCAGGCGTGCTGAGAATACAGCCCTCGTCCTAAATCTGCCATTTGTGTATGGAGCAGGCGTGCCTCATGATCATCTGCCAGGCTCTGAATTACGGCTCTGTTTTCAGCATTGTGAGACGGCAAGTAAAAAGATGGCAGTGTGTTTAGCGAAAGCAGGATAGGGGGCAAGCTTGAAGGCGAAAACCTAAATATACCTGCTTCATGAATAATAATGTTCGGTAAATTGATTTCCAAGATTGTATGACGGTGGTTGATCGGTAGTACTGGTTCATTGTGAGATGTGTGTGAAGGTGTCGGGTGAAGAACCCTCTCTCTCTCCCCTACCACTAAATCTGCTAGAACACTGAAGCGTATAAAGGTGTCAGCTTCGCAGGTGCTTTTCCTACCATTGTGTTGCTGTTAGCTGGGGCTCCCCACAGGATTATCTTCCTCGACTGATATATTATGTGTTACACTAACCACATCATCACTTGATTTTTCAACAACATACAAGTGCGAATTATATAATATAACAAACAAACAAAAATTAATCTGTAAACGAGTAATATGCTTATCTTTGAAAAAATATGGTTACATTTATAAACATTTCTTGTTTGTGAACCACAACATTCTATACACAATCACTTCACAGATGGGGTTTTTCTTCTTATTTTAGAGTTAGTCCGTGGCCCTTAGATGGGATCTCAGCATGTATTTACCAACAGAAGGAAAAGAAATGGCAGTTGCAAAGATTAGCTAAGAGATAAACCTAAATCCAAGATAAAGCTGGCAGTGTGGATGTGTAAATCATGTGGTTAGTTTTCCTTCTATATAGGAGGAGCTGTGCCGTACTAATACTTATAGAAAGGTTCATAACCCAGACAGTTCACTATAATGACAGGTACACTGTATAAACTACTGTCAATGTAACACTGACAGGTATGTACAACTGTGAGCATAACACAGGTATAGACTACTGTGAGCATAACACAGATATATATAGACTACTGTCAACATAACACAGGTATAGACAACTGTCAATGTAACACTGACAGGTATGTACAACTGTGAGCATAACACAGGTATAGACTACTGTGAGCATAACACAGGTATGTACAACTGTGAGCATAACATATGTATAAACTACTGTCAATGTAACACTGACAGGTATGTACAACTGTGAGCATAACACAGGTATCGACTACTGTGAGCATAACAAAGGTGTAGACTACTGTGAGCATAACACACGTATGTACAACTGTGAGCATAGCATATGTATAAACTACTGTCAATGTAACACTGACAGGTAGGTACAACTGTGAGCATAACACAGGTTTAGACTACTGTGAGCATAACACAGGTATCGACTACTGTGAGCATAACAAAGGTATAGACTACTGTGAGCAAAACATAGGTGTAGACTACTGTGAGCATAACACAGATATATATAGACTACTATCAACATAACACAGGAATAGACAACTGTCAATGTAACACTGACAGGTAGGTACAACTGTGAGCATAACACAGGTATCGACTACTGTGAGCATAACAAAGGTATAGACTACTGTGAGCATGACACAGATATATATAGACTACTATCAACATAACACAGGTATATACATCTGTCAACCTAACACAGGTATAAACTACTGTGAACATAACACTGACAGGTATAAACTACTGTGAACATAACACTGACAGGTATATACGACTGTCAACATAACACAGGTATGTACTACTGTCAACATAACACAGTTATATACTGTCAACATAACACAGGCATATACAGCTGTCAACATAACACAGGTATAAACAACTGTGAACATAACACAGGTATATACTACTATAAACATAACACAGGTATATACGGTCAACATAACACTGACAGGTATATACTACTGTGAACATAATACTGACAGGTATATACAACTGTCAACATAACGCAGGTATATACTGTCAACATAACACAGGTATATACTGTCAACATAACACAGGTATATACAACTGTCAACATAACACAAGTATATACTGTCAACATAACAAAGGTATATACTGTCAACATAACACAGTATACCTATCATACAGTCAAAATGCATCTAATCAAATGATCTTGATTGAGATTTCTAGTCTAGTGAACTTTTCCTCTCCCTCTTATTATAATGCTATTATGTAAACCACAGTTTTTATATTTTTCTTTACTTTCCATGTCAAAACCTCTCTATTGAAAACCGTATCCTTATTGTCTGGCTTATGCTCCTTGTGATGTGTTCAATTTTTCTTCCATATTCAAAGTAAAATTTATTTTTCCATATGCTGGTTTAACATAACTTAGTATGCTACTTATTAGTTAAAACGAAATGCCAAGATTTGTGTCAAATGTTCTTGTGTGAATACTGTACTCCATCTCTACAGCAGCAACAGTGCTGTATTTAATAAAGCTTGAATGGGATTTGTATCAGTGAAATATTGCGGAACGGCAGCTAATGGTCAGAACCTGTTCTAAAAATACACCTGCTGTACTAAATATAGCGAGCTGAGGGGATAAACAAGTGTTCTGGTACACAATGTACGAAAGTTACACCATCACTCAGGGCCTACATGCACTCGCAGAACACACCTCTCACCGAAGTTACGAACACACCTAACCAGAATTCATTTGAACATTTTCTAATTTTTTGATTGTGCATGGGATTGACATCAATGTGGCCTAGGTTTACATCACAGCGAGTGAACTGGATATTTATAGCTTGTTGGCCTACTGACGGAATGGCAATAGCTAGAGTATGACTGACCCGATAAACAGAATGAATGTATGTGCCGTTTGTTCATTCAGTGGGCACTCGCCTATCTCCACCTCTCCCAGACATTCTTGTGAATGGTGGCTCACAACCACTAGTCTGTCTCACCGCCACCTCTGTAGTACATCTACACCATGGTATTAGGTATGATAATACCTCAATGTTACAGCTTCAGGGCATTATAATCCTCTTCAATTATACCTCAGGGCTTCATTATCATGAGTAATACTTCAACGCATTATAATCTTTTTCAGGTATACTTCAGATTTGTACCTATGAGTTATACTTCAAAGCATTATAATCTTTTTCAGGTATACTTCAGAAGTTTAATATCATAAGCAATGCTTCAAGGCAAAACAATCTTCTTCACTTACACTTTAGAAGTTCGTTTACATTAGTAACTAATATCTTAGGCCATTAAATTCTTCTTTACTTTTACTTCAAAAGTTCAATATTATAAGTAATGCTTCAAATCTT
Organism: Mizuhopecten yessoensis; assembly: GCF_002113885.1. Taxonomy (NCBI): domain Eukaryota; kingdom Metazoa; phylum Mollusca; class Bivalvia; order Pectinida; family Pectinidae; genus Mizuhopecten; species Mizuhopecten yessoensis. The sequence continues at coordinate 178,743 of NW_018480064.1, read as the reverse complement.
CAAAACCTTCTGAACTTTTACTTCAGTAGTTCATTATCATCAATAAAGCTTCAAGGCATTATAATTTCCATTTTTACTTCAGAAGTTCATTGTCATAATTATACAAGTAATGCTTCAAGGCAAAATACTCATCTACACTCAACCATACTTCTGAGGTTTATTATTTATAATAATGCTTCAAGGCAATACTGTATTTATCCTTCAATGTGCTAATTATATAAGGGGACCAACAAATAAACTCTGAATTAAAACATATTGCAGGACAATGTCAGAATTTCTACTGAATACTAAAATGTATTTGACATTAGCACTGCAGTCTTATGACCAGACAAGGGCTTCATATTATTTTACCACAAAACCCATTTTGCAGACCCAAGAATACAATAAACCAAATGCATGAAGTCCCAGTAACTTGGTCAACCAGGGGATGGGGCTTGAATTATATCAATGGTGCATTCTGGTTGCATTTTACAGCTGTTTAAAAGATATTGTATTTAAGAAAATAATTGTATTAATTCCCATGTCAAATGACATTCCAAGTTCAGACTTGTAAAAAACAAAGGCCTTTCATTAAATCCACTAGCACTGAGAGCCTAGTTTTCTCCCCTTGGTTTACAGTTCATATCCCATGAACACGCTCAATGTAATATCTAGCTCCACTGGCCTACAACAGACCTAGTTCCATTGCTGTCTTATAATCCCCACAAAGATAAGTGATTCCAGCACTGTAAAACATGATTAAAACAGAGACCACTGGTCGGGGAGCAGGCTGTTAACTCTGCCAAGCAGGGAGTGTTTCATGGGAGATTATCCCAATACACAGGAAATGGAGGTCATTATCTCGCAGCTAATCTCCTAATCCGTGGGATGCTCAGACAATGCATCAGAAACAAAAGCTGCAGCTTGTTGCCAGTCAGTCAGCCAAGCTGTCCAACATGTGTATAAACCAATTACTGGCGCTCTGCTACCCAGCATACCACCTCACACTTAACCCCAACTCAACTGTTTATGATCACAGAAACCTTGGGGATAGTGCAACATCCTAACAGGCACAAATGTACCATACTCGGGGTATCTTCCCTTTGAGTGGCCGATGTAGGGTGGGAGGCACATGAAAATGGTGGGGTGTTGGAAGTATTAAAAGCTATTTGACAAAACCAATACACGATATAACAAACAAAAAAAATGCTCTTTTTGAAACTGTAGAAATACTTAAAATAAAAGAATGAAGATTTTTTATGAAGATAAAAGTATGTTCAACATTGAAGAACTACAATAGCAGAAAGCTAATTATTTCCCCTCTGTAATCAAGTTTATAACATGTCAGTCCATGATATCCTGGGTTTGATACAAAGTTTATACAATATGTATTCCAACAACAACCCTTTATTACACGTGTTGGCTCTGATAGAGATGTAATATATACCACCGGAGCTGCACCACTACAGCACACTATCTACAGCCTTTGTGTCCTCTCTGCCTTAGGATTCCCTCTCCCTCACCCCCCCATGATAAATACTTCCTGTGCGAGTCATTATGAATCATAACAATGTGCTGACAATTGGCTCTCTGTAAATGAATACATTGAGCCAGAAGGAACCACCCAAAACCTCTTTACAACCTCCTTCAACTTATACGTTATCTTTCTCCTTCATACTGTACATGTCTACATCTTCAATTTTTTGGGGACAGCCAACATTTGTGTAAAAAATATTATCTCTAGGTGTCCCTACAGGTATCGTAAAACCATTATTGATTTTTTGTAAATATTTTTGTTTTTGATTTTCCAATTGAAGTCTTTGGAGAATTTAAACTCATCAAAGAAATGACGACCTCTATATGTTTCTTTTTGAAAATGTTTGAATAATGTTGCAAGATATATGAATTCACAATAGACTCTTTGGAAATCAACATGAAAATGTATATATCTTGAAATGTTAGCATTTTTTAACAATAATCTAATGTTTAAATGGCCAATGCAGTAAGAAATTATCTTTTTTAAACAAATGGAATTTAAAGAAAAGACGAGTTCAATACTTTTCTGTGTACAAATTAAAAATAAAATGTATTCAAAGGTTTAATTTGAAAATAATGGGTAAAACTTCATCAGGAATAGGTGGCTATACAGGAACTTTATTTTACAGCAATGTGCAGTGTAGTTTCTATATACGTACTAACCCTAGATCTAGATACATTGGTTTACTCCGTTGTAAATTAAGTATTGAATTTGTTAAAAATATTTGTCCCTAATCCTCACAAATCCAGCTTCGCGTCACACCAGTGTACATGTTTGGTGGCGATGTCAAGCTTAGAATTGGCAGTAATACCCAACAAATCTCCACCTCGGTTGATAGCGGCGGTCGACGGTTGGACTACGCTTAAAATATCACAACTAGATTCACCTAGAACACCTGTCCCAAAAAGAAAACAGTCCGAAGTTCTCCATATTGTGTCGTTTCACTACAATTCAGTTTCTAATATATATCACCACATGCTATAGGGTTTTTCACAAGTCACAATGAAGTTAATCAATAATAGGATTACTGTATTGGAAACCTGCAATCAACCGTTGATAAAAGGGCTCACTAAGCAGAAACTTAGCGTTAACAGGAGGTGCATGTCAAATTTAAACAGATAATGACAGAATGCTTGCATGACATATTGCTGGATGCACTCTAGCGAAGGCTTTATGCCGTGTCAGTCAGAGCTCGGAAAATATTGAAGTACACTACCTCGGCATTATTCCTGTTTAGTAGGTACATACATGTTATGTATAGGATGGATTAACAAGCTGTACTGGTCCTGACACACACCATTGTCCATTATGTCAGTAAAATATAAAACACTTGTTGTGAGGACCCTAATTCATCTGTAGTAAGCTTTATGACAATATATATATTATCATATTGGAGTTTCTTAACTATCATAATTCAAGACAAAACTGATGCAGAAACAAATTCTGGGCTTCAAAAACCATCATTACAAGCAAAAAACATACACCCGTTTCTTTTGTACACTTAGGAAAATTTATTTTAAAAATTTGACAAAGAAGTTGTTGTCACACTGTGGAACCTTTCGGGACGATTAGGCGAGATAGCTACAGGAATGTCAAAGAGGAGTATTAATACAACATTGTGTGCCAATCTTACAAGTAGCTTTTATCCTGCAACACAAACGGATATCTATCTAACCAGGAACAGGTAACAATAGCCAGGCGTCCTTTACGGCTCACCACACCATGTCAGACCTAACACAATACTCCTCGCAACCCTGCAGTATACCAGATATTCCCACATCAAACATACGTACAGGTATTTTAGTACAGACCTTATACAAGACCTGGTAACTTGTCGAGGAAGACCTATTCTGGATGGGAATCTTTTTACAGTTCACACATTCTTTGATTTAGTCCCCTGTGTTCATGTCTGGAGTTTCAGTTCACACGCCAATTCAAAACTTATTATTCATCAGTTGTCAATAATTGGGAAATATGACAACAATGATCATATATCGCATTAGTTATTGCTAAAATCTATAGAGAAAATTTACCAGAACAACACCTACAAACAACACTATTACAAAACTGATAATGACTAAAAAAAGTGTGCTTCATTTTTGCTACCAAAATTACAGCAATTTGTACATTCTTGGTTAAGCTTTTAGATTTTGTATAGAGGCTAGGAGTCTACATAATTGAAATTCCTTTGTTTTGAAGTCTTGAGTTAGAACAACTGATTGGCTTTAGACACAGATAAATCATATCTAATTACTTAAAGTGTTAAATTCTGAAAAGACCAAAAAAATCCTTATTAACTTAGGTAAATCAGTGATTATCTGACTTGACAAGATCTGCGTATGGTTTTTTTTACCTTTTTTCGAAAATAAATTTAAAGTAGAACCAACAAATCTACAAATGTATATTGATTCTAATCCAATACAGATGCGTTGGACTTGAAACGGAGACCGTTTTATTGGATCTATTTAATTATATAAAGTGCATGAGATGTCATTTATTTGTTGGCCATGTACTTTCATCTCGGAAACACAGCTAGGCAGAAATGATTTCCTCATCATGGTAATGTTATTCTATAACATCTGGATCTATACTCGAATTCTCAAAGGTTTACAGCATGCACCATTATATAGTATATATATGTGATTAACCATGATACATGGTATTGCAGGATGACCACGATACATGGTTTTGCAGGATAACCACGATACATGGTATTGCAGTATAACCATGATACATGGTATTGCAGGATGACTATGATACATGGTATTGCAGGATGACCACGATACATGGTATTGCAGGATGACCATAATACATGGGATTGCAGGATGACCATAACACATGGTATTGCAGGATAACCACGATACATGGTATTGCAGGATATCCATGATACATGGTATTGCAGGATAACCATGATACATGGTCTTGCAGGATAACCATGATACATGGTATTGCAGGATGGCCATGATACATGGTATTGCAGGATAACCATGCTACATGGTATTGCAGGATGACCATGATACATGGTCTTGCAGGATAACCATGATACATGGTATTGCAGTTTAACCATGATACATGGTATTGCAGGATAACCAAGATACATGGTATTGCAGGATAACCATAATACATGGTATTGCAGGATGACCATGATACATGGTGTTGCAGGATAACCACGATACATGGTATTGCAGGATAAACATGATACATGGAATTGCAGGATGACCATGATACATGGTATTGCATGATGACCATGATACATGGTATTGCAGGATGACCATAATACATGGTATTGCAGGATGAACATGATACATGGTATTGCAGGATGACCATGATCCATGGTATTGCAGGATGACCACGATACATGGTTTTGCAGGATAACCACGATACATGGTATTGCAGGAGAACCACGATACATGGTATTGCAGGATAACCATGATACATGGTCTTGCAGGATAACCATGATACATGGTATTGCAGGATACATCTGGATCTATACTCGAATTCTCAAAGGTTTACAGCATGCACCATTATATAGTATATATATGTGATTAACCATGATACATGGGATTGCAGGATGACCACGATACATGGTATTGCAGGATAACCATAATACATGGTATTGCAGGATGAACATGATACATGGTATTGCAGGATAACCACGATCCATGGTATTGCAGCATGACCACAATACATGGTATTGCAGGATGACCACGATACATGGTTTTGCAGGATAACCACGATACATGGTATTGCAGTATAACCATGATACATGGTATTGCAGGATAACCAAGATACATGGTATTGCAGGATAACCATAATACATGGTATTGCAGGATGACCATGATACATGGTGTTGCAGGATAACCACGATACATGGTATTGCAGGATGACCATAACACATGGTATTGCAGGATAACCAGGATACATGGTATTGCAGGATGACCATAATACATAGTATTGCAGGATGACCATAACACATGGAATTGCAGGACAACCACGATACATGGTATTGCAGGATAACCATAATACATGGTATTGCAGGATAACCACGATCCATGGTATTGCAGGATGACCACGATACATGGTGTTGCAGGATGACCACGATACATGGTATTGCAGGACGACCATGATACATGGTATTGCAGGATAACCACGATACATTGTATTGTAGGATAACCATGATACATGGTATTGCAGGATGACCTCGATACATGGTATTGCAGGATAACCATGATACATGGGATTGCAGGATAACCACGATACATGGTATTGCAGGATGACCATAATACATGGGATTGCAGGATGACCATAACACATGGTATTGCAGGATAACCAGGATACATGGTATTGCAGGATGACCATAATACATGGGATTGCAGGATGACCATAACACATGGTATTGCAGGATAACCACGATACATGGTATTGCAGGATAAACATGATACATGGAATTGCAGGATGACCATGATACATGGTATTGCAGGATAACCATGACACATGGTATTGCAGAATAACCATGTATACTAATAATATACCTGATGTTTTAAAATGTCAAATCCTGATATTTGATATTTGGTTTAAATCCACCGATATTTGGTATTGATTATAGGATAATAGTTCACCATAGAGGTGCAACAGTCAATTAATATATACGGTAGTAAATGAGAGCATACAACTGGTATAATTGTAAATCAAGATATTTGGTATCATACTGCAAAATCATAAATTGTAATATTTGTTATTTATTATACCATAGCGGTAAAAGCATATAACAAAGTCCCAAAGCTTAAGCTCAACACGAGATTGCAGAACCAAACTTTACCGTATGAATCAGAGCTAGGAGTTACTTATAGCGATGTCAACAAGTATGAAAGTATGGGGTGGGCATCATAATCCTGATCATATGTACCTTAAAACAGACTCTTATTACACGAATCTTCGTGCAGAAAATGAGATGGCATGAGAGACTGAACAAGAATACAATGTTCTATATCATGTCATGATTAGCGTTACGTCAGAATACCTCGCTTGGCAGTGTTTTTAATGCATGCAATGTTATCTTTATGGAGCATCGGGAAAGTTAGGCTTTTATGACTCAAAGCCTGCCGTCACCTCCTCCTCCACATCACGGAGGCAGGATTAAGATAATGCACCCATAAGTATTATACAAGTACCATACATAAAATCTATTACAATATTTCTTACAGGCAGGCAGTCAACCTGATACGCGTTTTCATAAAACAAAATCTTTATTTACATTCATTTATTGTACTTTAACAATTTTTACTAAGTTTCCTTCTTTAGAATTTCCTCAGGATTTAATTATTTTTAGCCACCAATTATGTGTTATTTTATTTCTTTTGGAAGATAAAGTTCCAAACCCATAGAAGAATAGTTGTGTGGAATGTGAAGCTTGAGAGAACGAACTGAACATGAGCACTGACATCCAATTCTAGACCTACAGTACCCGGCACCCAGTAATACAAATAATTGTACAGGTAATCGCAATCGTGTTTCCTGTCAGAATACCTATTACCTAGTGATTAATGAACTTAAGGTGAGCTTTTGTCTTAACGAGCAGAATACCTATCTAGTTCATTACGTATCGACCAATTACATTTCTTCAATGTAAACCAAGTTCTTGATGTGACAAAGTGTAGTACGTACTTTTATCTGCATATTGACACATATACAGACGATGGATATAGTGTGTCTAATATACCTGTATTATCTAGGTCCCTTTTTCTCCTTTGTGATGGAACTTTAATATTGTATCTTGCAAAAATCTACAGTTGAAGTCCAACATGTACCTATTATGTCTTAACACAAAGTGTCAATAGGCTTCTGTGACCTTAATGAATGATTTTAAAATGTACAAGGTAAACGGCTTCAACAATAGGAACTGTCTTTACCATTGATAGAAAAGTTTGCACAGAAGAATCGAATCGTACTTGCAAATGCACCTATTAATGTATCGAACTGATTTTTCCAGGAATAACATTGTATTAGTTTTTATTGTTCAGCTTTTACATATCAAAATGTTTGTTATCTTTACATTGTATACTGCTGCTGTGATTGGAAACTTTTATTTTATCAAATCGGATATCAATCAGATTCTGTAATCAATTTTTCTCAAGACTGATATTGCAAATTTCTAGGAAGAAATTAACTGTCAAAGATATGCACACACTGCGACCCTCTGGACCAAAAAAAAGTTACGTACATGTATGTTTGCTTCTCCAACATTATCCTACTGGTCATTATCAACTTCAGAATTGTTAGTACAAACATATTATGAAGAACTAGTTAATTTATGTAGAACCAAGTAGTATGTACTACATACCCAAATTATACTTTGAATTCTCTTAGATTTTTTTTTATTTATTAAGAAGTATGATGCAATTTTAAGAGAAAAAAAGTTGTTAGCAAACACTTCAAGTGATAATGGGTTATTGGTGGATGAAGTTTTGATAATCCATCTTGAATATTGGACAAATTTCCAGCTGTCATTTGTTCTTCAGTTCATTTTTATACTTGGTAACATTTTGACCCTAACCCCACACCACTTCCATATTAGTCTTACAGATGAACCATCCTTGGCTTATTCTCTGTACCAATCATATTCTAGTATAAATACAACAGAACCTGCACAACTACTCCAATTTTCGCTTATCCATTTTCAAACACAAGAGTAATCTGTTGAAATACTAATAAATTATACGCTTCCTACATCCATCACGATTTACGTCTGCGCTGCAGATTAACAGGTCTCTTACAAATATACTGTAATAGAAAATAAACGCCGTTCCTTAGAATTGCAAATGTGGATTAGAAGATAGGTTTGTTGTCAATTATCATACACCAGATTAGATTTGTATAGCTGGGGAGAAGTTTGTGTGGAGTGTACATAAAATATTGTACCCAGTATTTGTCTGACTCGTAAATATGTTAAGCTTTCTTGGGTGCGGAATTATTTACCGTATTTCATCACTGATAAGTCCATGTTTGATATTATGTCTATGCCATTTATAAACAAATTTTACAAATGAATATCACTACAAAAGATAGCCCTTCCTCACATTTGTAAATAAGATAAAGTGTGTAATAATCTTGTTCCAAGTGTGGACTAGGGCTCTGTGTATATACAAGAGGCCCATGGGCCTTAACGGTCACCTGAGTCTATAGTATTTATTTTTGTTGTTGAAATATGTACCAATTTGAGTAAAAAATAGTATAATGTTAACTTAACTTTGTCAGGACCATGAGCTGATCATTCCTAGACCAATTTTAAGTGAGATCGGCCTATTAGAACTTAGCAGCAAAATAGCAGCCATGGCAGCCAAATTGTATTTCTGATTGACCCGAAAAATAACAACACTTTGTCAGGACCATGAGGCGATCATTCCTACCAACTTTCAGTTCAATCGGTCCAGCAGAACTTGACTTTAAGTTTGAAATAGGTTTTCAAAATGGCGGCCGTGGCGGCCATATTGGATTTCTGATCGACCCGAAAAATAACAACACTTTGTCAGGACCATGAGGCGATCATTCCTACCAACTTTCAGTTCAATCGGTCCAGCAGAACTTGACTTTAAGTTTGAAATAGGTTTTCAAAATGGCGGCCGTGGCGGCCATATTGGATTTCTGATCGACCCGAAAAATAACAACACTTTGTCAGGACCATGAGGCGATCATTCCTACCAGTTTTCAGTTCAATCGGCCCAGCAGAACTTGACTTTAAGTTTGAAATGTAAAATGTTAACGGACGACGGACGACGGACGACGACGGACGAAAACGGATAGCAATAGGTCACTTGAGCTAAAGCTCAGGTGACCTAAAAAGGTAAAATAGGTAAATTAGAAAGAGGCAGTGGTTTCATTCTCCAAACATTCATAATGAACTTGCTGACCAGTAAAATACATTTTCTGAATGACTGGATAGTAAATTAAGCATCTAATATTACAGAAAGAAATTAAGATCATATATTCTTCACAGGGAGGTGGCCATCAAATCTTGTATCCAATAAGGTAGATGTTGTCTAGAAATAAGATCGTAACATGAACCATTCATATTAAATTAACCCACAACATTTGGAAGCAAACCCAACTTTGTCACAAAAATTACTTAAGTCTATGCATAAAACTTGTTCTGTTTTACAGAAATACCTATAAATTCAATACTTCAGAAAATAATTAGTAACATACCATTATATACCCTAATTGTTCTAGCTGGACAAACACCACAGAGATGTCAAAACAGTTACGGCAAATATATATCTACTGTTCCAAGAACCGATTGTACCAAGATTGAAATCATCAACTTGACCTCCCAACTTGTTTACTATAGAGCAAAGTGCTGCTCCTTCAAAATACTACACCTGCATACAAAATTAATGTGGCTTGGCTAGAAATACTAGTCCATTATTTATTAGTTACAGAGAGATATCAGTCTCAGGCTAGACTTACAGAACAACTCTATCGAGACCACAGACATGTTGGTTTACATGTCTAATTGCATTTCATTTCCAATACCGTAGCTAGAAAAAAAAATCAAAGTAAAGGAAGATTACATATTTTGTTCTAGTTTTGTTCAGTAAAAGTGAATTATCCATATTTTTATAAGTTAACAAAATATAAAACAAAGGCAAAAAACATCTCCAAAAATCGAAGGAAATAAAAATTATGGCATTTCAATGATGAAGGGAGGGTAAAATGAGTGGAAAACCCCGATTTGAAACCCTCTACAGGTGAAACTCTGATCCTGACAACAACAGACGCATTAAAGCCCTAGGTGATCTGAAGTAGCCGCTAACCCAGGGAGATGGATTTTGGCAGTCTTTTATATAAAATCTGGTTTCCTTCCAGAGCATTACTTCCAAAATTTTAATTCCACTTCTGCAGCATCGACAGCATTTCCTCTGCAGGAATTAGGAGATTACCATGGTATTACCGAGCCTTTGTAGTATTCTGGCACTTCCCAGTGGTCCTGTTAAAACTTGGGATCCATTAGCGACCTGGGCCAGGCTCCTAAGTAAAAGCACTGATGAAATGATATTCTATTCTTTCAGTTCTTTAATAATAATGGACCAACACCATCATTGCGCACTAAAGCACCCCACTTATGAATGGTCCGATATCAAACGAAAACCCATTGTAGAACCATGAAGTCGGGTCAGAAGCTAAATAGGGACCTTTTATGACACACACTAATTTAGCCGACTGTTATTATATTGGCGGTGGATAAGGCTACCCAGACAAAAGAGACTGCCAAGTACAGGAGGTATATGGGCTTCCGTTTAATCTGATAAGGAGTAATGAGCATATATCACAATTTGTAGGGCTACAACCTGACAGATACTGCCATCACACAATAACCACCCTCATCATAGATCCAAATCACAAAAGAACATCTCTCCATGTCTCCCATTTCATAAATCTGTATTGTTTTTACAGCTTTCTTCAAATTAATTCCCATCCCCTTTGAACATTGTGTTGTTGATTAGGGCACAGCACCCACACGTATCAGCCGGGCTTTCTACAGCATACAGTACCACACATGCAATACAGGACACCTTCCCCCTCCTCTCCTTTCCTTTCCCATTATGGATGGCCATTTTAGCACACACAAAATGCTACACAAATTAAGGTGTCCTGCCATATTTGTACAAATAAATGTTTAATTACCGTATTAAATGTAATAAGCGAATATCCTCTATAGGCACTCCCCCAATAAAAAAATCAAAGTTTTTTGTTTTAAATATCGAAGGGTGCATGTGTGTTTATAATATGCCTCCCTCTTCAACTGTTGTTCCCCCATATTGTTGGCATTGCTTCTGTATTTTAAATATTCGGCCTGTAACATTGGTATTCCCCTGTATTGATGTGCCCCCTCCCACCATTGTGTTGGCATTCCCTCATCACCCAGGTAGTTTTATGTGCTCATGATCACTGCATTGTTGATGTTCCCCCTGTAGTGTTGGTGTTCAGTGTTCCCTATGTATTATTGATGATTCTGATAAGTTACGTATTGTCTGTGTTTCCCATGTATTGATAATGTTCTCTATGTATTGTCTAGATCTGTGATCCCTGTGTCCAATGTTCCCTATGTATTATCAGTGTTTCGAATTCCTGTGCATCTCTTTGGTGTTCCTGCCAGTGTTGTAAGTACCAGCTGTGTTCCCTATGTAATCTGGGCTCGCTATATAATCTGTTCCCTATGTAATGATCAGTGTTCCCTGTGTGTTATCAATGTTCAACGCGTTGTCAGTGTTCCCTATGTATTATCAGTCCCCTCCACTCATATTGTCTGTGTTCCCTATGTATTATCAGTCCCCCCCACTCATATTGTTAGTGTTCCCTATGTATTATCAGTGTTCCATGTGTACCTTGTGTTGCCAGTACCGATGTTCTCATATGTAATCTGTGTTCCCTATGTGTTGTCAGTGTTCCCTGTTTTATCAGTGTTCCCAGTGTTCCTTGTGTTGTCGGTAACAACGTTCTCTATGTATTATCACTGTTTTGTCAGTGTTCCCAGTGTATTGTCTGCATTCCCTATGTATTATCAGCCCCCTCACTTATATTGTCAGTGTTCCCCTGGTAGGGGCCTCTGCTCTCGTCAAGTTCAGTAGGTGCCCTATATATCCTGCATGTATGTATGTAGATGCTGATGCTGACTCATCACCCACAGATTATACAGTATTACAAAGGCATGGTTCTTCTCCATTGTGGCTTAACATTCTCTCCACATTAAAAAACCCAGGATATTTTACACACCCTGTCTGCCTGAGGTGGGGATCAACTTCCCCCAACAAACACACTCCATATCATGGGAAGCAATGGCCAGCACAAATACCCTAATCACATATACATCATCTCTTCCACTCGTAAACACCTTCAGTCAAAATCTGTGACGGAAAACAAATTTGAATCGAGAAAAACAACTTTTGTAGCGGAAGCTATAATCTACTGTTATTTGTTGTGTGCAAGCGCATCCTTCTTATTTTTATGTTGAAGCAGGTTATTGTGATCGGTGTATGCTCCTATAACTTTTTATGTTGAAGCAGGTTATTGTGATCGGTGTATGCTCCTATAACTCCACAGTATGCCCATTCTGTTTTAACTACCACAGGGAGATCAGTTTATCAAATACAATGTATTTAATTTTATAGCTTCATCACCTGTTAATCACTGTTTTCATGGCACTTTTATGTTGTAAACACTTGTTTCTAAATATTGTTACAGAACGTTATTACTTTTGAAGACGTACCCCAGAGGCAATGTACATGTTTAAGTCTACAAATCTAAATATATGTTGGCTTTATCATTCTCACCAGCATCTTATCATCACACAGCAAGTTTTTCATTGTTACCAAAATAATTGAATTTCCTTCAGAGTCTTCTGAAACTCTTGAACACAATATATGGCTCTGGAGTACCAGTGTGTGTAGCACTGTAAAATCTGTATAATTTGTTCCAGTAGTACTTCAAAATTCCTGTATGGAGCGATTAGGAAATTAGGAAGCAAAAATATCTGTACAGCAAAGTATCAAACATGGATATCTCAGTATAGCAATCTAAGCAAGAAGGACTAGGAAAACTCTATAACAAACAAGCTGTATATATATGACACTTGGGTTTATTTGAAAGATCTGGAATTCTGTAAAGCAAGGAACTTCAGACTTGGAAGTAGGATGTGGAAAGTATAACACCGAAAATTACCTGGAAATACCAGTGTAATCTCGATACAATACATTAAAAATCTCAGTATAGCAAAGTAAAGGGCAGATTTTAAAATCTCAGTATAGCAAATTAAAGGTCAGATTTTAAAATTTCGGTATAGCGAAGTAAGGGCATATTTTAAAATCTCAGTATATATACAGCGAAGTAAAGGGCATATTCTAAATTCTCAATATAGCAAAGTAAAGTAAAGGGCAGATTTTAAAATCTCGGTATAGCGAAGTTAAGTCCATATTTTAAAACCTCGGTATAGCAAAGTTAAGGGCAGATATTAAAATCTCAGTATAGCATAGTAAAGGGCAGTTTTTGAAATCTTAGTATAGCAAAGTACTGAGCACATTTTTAAATCTCAGAGCACGTGTATTATAGCAAAGTTAACAAGAGTACAGCGGGGTGGAACAATATACGCCCGTCGAATGCCATATAGTGTTATATACTTTTTTACATTGAAATAAGATCTGCATCATTCTCAAAATCTCCGGACAAAAAACTACGGAAATGAACAAAGGGCAATAACTTTTAGAAAAATTGTTGAATCAAAATTCTTTTAAGGGAGACACAATGTCATATCATGATTATAATGTATACCAAGTTTCTAAGAGATCGGTTGAAAAATGTAGGAGGAGATTGCCGGAAAAAATCAAATACTTAAATAAACAAAGGGCAATAACTTATGCAAAAATTGTTGAATCAAAATTCTTTTCAAGGAAACACAACATACCATGATTATTTAGCCTATTAAGTTTCACAGAAATCCATCAAAAAATATAGGAGATCTCCGGACAAAAAATCAAATACTGAAATGAACAAAGGGCAATAACTTTTAGAAAAATTGTACATTAAAATTCTTTAAAGGGAGACACAACTTCATATCATGATTATAATGTATACCAAGTGTCAAAGAGATCGGTCGAAAAATGTAGGAGGAGAATGCCGGACAAAATTCTTTAAAGGGAGACACAACTTCATATCATGATTATAATGTATACCAAGTGTCAAAGAGATCGGTCGAAAAATGTAGGAGGAGAATGCCGGACAAAATTCTTTAAAGGGAGACACAACTTCATATCATGATTATAATGTATACCAAGTGTCAAAGAGATCGGTCGAAAAATGTAGGAGGAGAATGCCGGACAAAATTCTTTAAAGGGAGACACAACTTCATATCATGATTATAATGTATACCAAGTGTCAAAGAGATCGGTCGAAAAATGTAGGAGGAGAATGCCGGACAACCCATACCATAATACTTCAGTCAAATTAGACTTCTATCTTTATATAGAGTTTAGGACCAGTAGGACTTACATTATGTATCTATACAGGTCTTGGAAACTAAAGACGCATGTTTGTACATGAAGTAACAAAGCAGACAATAGGAATACAAGAGTCAGACATATCTTTGAAATATTTTAAGTTCCCTGCAATTTTTGTGAACCCTCGAATGGGAACATCAATGCAAATTAAGAAAAGAACTATGCAAAGAGGACTAAAGGAAATACCTACGTAGTGGAACAACTTGCAAAAAGTGTCAGGCTTGGAAATCCCATATCAATAGCAAACCTTTTAACCTTTGTTTTGGACACATGTTCTAGATGTCTAGATGCATATGTCTCTGGGTTTAATTCTATCACTTGAAATAATTATTTCCTGATGAATTAACTCTTGAATTTGCTTACACACAACAATTTTAACTGCATGTGTATACCAGAATGGGTGATTGGCATTTAAAAGATCAAACCTACCTTGGTATTTTATCTTTTTCTTGAAACGTGCCATAATATTTTTATTTTCCTCAAGCATTTTTTAAAATTTAAATTTAGAATGGCATGTTTTATGCGAATTCAATCACGAGAACATGTTATCTGATTTGCACATGATTTGATACTGCTAAAGAACACGAATTAAGGACATGAAAAAAACCCAATTAGACTGTGCATGTCCTGTTGGTAAAGGACACACATGGCGAGATGGATCCTCTCGTTATCCTGACCCCGGCCTCACAGCTGTGAACCTGTCCTCTAATTAAGACCCTCCCACCATTGTTATATATTCCAGTGTAAGTAGCTCCAGATCCACTGCACCTCCTCATTAAGGCCTAGCTGCACGCCACTGTTTGGCAGCAGTACCTCACAACATGCCCTTACAATCCCTACATTGATACATTACACAGACTTCTAAAGAAAGGATTATGGCATGAAATCAGGTCGATTGTGCAGGTTTCTGAGATGCAGTTTCCAGCAATCCGGAGCTGGGTTTTAAATTATACAAATATATATGTGTGTGTGAAGCAAAATACTTTTGTTACAGGGTTAACGTTAAGTTGGTTATTTTATCAAAGTGACATGACAAAGTAGGCATATTTGGCTCATTCTGGTTGTTTAATTGATACTAGATTGATTTTTTAACACATAATTTAATGTGTGTTCCAACATTATTTTGCAAAAGTTCCACAGTTTGGTTTAGTAACTTACAGCTTTAAGTTATGAAAGATTATAATTTATAATAGGACAGATTTCTACAAATCTACCAATACATGAAATTTAATTAAATGTTTTGGGTCAGTTTAATTTTTGAATTCACATATATATCAGTATGGCCAATGTCCCTTGCCCTTCCTTATATTCCTGCCCGTTCTACCATGTATTACAAAATAGTTTCTACAAATGAAACACTATCGGTAGTGTTGTTCTGATGATCAATAATAGTCCTGCCACACAAATGATTCAAAAACTGATTTATTATGATAATCATTAACTGATAATCTGTTGAAATCATTATCTTATTTGACCCTTTCACCCCTATGTAACTTTAGTAGACTATATCATGCATTGATCTGGATGAGTCCATTATGGTCTACAGTGGTGAAAAGGTTAATTTTTTACTATTGTTCATTCTCCACGTTAAATGCCAATTGGGCAAAGTTAAGAGGCCGATTTGCTCTGTTATTATAGATTCCCATGTAAATTAAAGCTTAAAGTGGTAACTATAAAAGCTAAACTATCAGATCCCGCGGGGGACATACCAAGACGATCATCAAGCTTGCATCATAGAATGTATACAATTTGGGACGGCTTGCTAACCGATTTTTAATCGACAATTGATTGAAATATCTTAAAAGATCATTATCCATCATCAAATATGAAATGACAATTGATTGCATAAACAATACATGCATGGTTCAGAAGCTTTTTTTTCTGGTGTATTATAATTCATAAAAGGTATCAACTAAAAGTATGCAGTTCTGGTTGACTCTACTCCTGCAAAACAGTGTAGTAAACTAATGTACTTAATATATTAAATGCTAGGATAATTTATCAACCTGTCCAGTTTCAGAATGAATCAATGTAAGCATGTGACAAGTAATTTGATACGAAATACACAAAGTTTTTCATACTTCTATTTCAAAATGACGTGAAAGAGTCCAGGTATTTCTGAGAAGCTGTACATTGTTCACCAATATGCATCAACGCATTTCATCAAATTGAATTTATGTGGACAAAATGCACGACTGTTTTATTTTATAATGCTTTTTTTGTCGTTCATTGTATTGTCTGATGTTAAGGTCTGCTTTCATGTGTCTGTAGTCGACAGATATAAACATTTTTCTAAAAAGATGGACTGGTAAAATCACAAGAAGTGAAATTCTGTCACACAATTGTTTAGGATCAAATGCAGCTTTTTATGGACAAACTAGAATTTGATTATAATTGCAGATGATGTTAACCTATTAAAATTTTCGAAAATGAGTGTAAATGTTCATTGGTATTCCATAGATGTTTTAAACATACAAATGGGAGCCTCAAACTAACAATGAAAACTGTTGCAAGATTCACAAATCGTCAGGACAGTATTACATATGTAACACATGAAATCACAGGAAAAATTATCATGGAATGATTTGATTATACTAATCATTTGGAAGTAAATTCAAGATAGGCAAATTTTGGAACTTATTAGTTCCAATTAAAGTATATTCACAGTATATAAATATGTTCTTGTCATATGATTCAAACAATTACACTCATATCTACGAGTTCTGTCGCAGAATATGGAAGATCAAAGCATTAAGGTATTACAGCATATATAAAATTCTTGTAAAATACCCAAAGGTGCACGCTTTTTTACTCCACCGAGAGAAATAAACATGCATCTCGCAAGTATTCAACAGTTTCTTTCCTTTTAAAACAAGTTGGGTTAATAATTGATCTTGAATTGGATTCTGTTCATCACAGAAGAAGCTTATCCTCCGCATTGTCATCCAATGTTCCGCCCTGTTACCTGAAAAAACAAGCATGTTGCACATTATAGCTCATCATTAATAAACCCACCTCTCCAGCATAGCTGTATTTTGCCTTCAGGATTAGTCGATAAAGACGTGTTTTGTTTTCATCATCGAAAGGCATAGTTCCACTGAGCAGGATATAGGTAATGACCCCCACTGCCCACATGTCAACCTGGCTGGTGTAGGGTTTTCGGGCTATGATTTCTGGGGCTATATATTCTGGAGTACCACATGTAGTTCTCATAAAATTATCTGAACCTTTTTTCGTAGCACTTAATCCGAAGTCTGTGATCATGATCTTAGAATCATGACCCGGATGATAGTACAACAAGTTTTCTGGTTTCAGATCTCGATGTGTTATACCTAAACCATGCAGGTATTTCACACCATCCAAAACCATGTTCAGCACATGAGTAGCATCCCTTTCCGTAAATGACCCTTTTGCTATGATTCTGTCAAAAAGTTCACCACCTGTCGCAAGTTCCATAACCATGTACACTTTATCTTTCGTCTCGAACACTTCTATAAGTTGTATTATATGCGAATGTTTAACTCGGCGTAGGACAGCGACCTCTGCTTCGAAAACTTCTTTGCCCTGTACCCGGTCAATCATTTTGATGGCATAGGGTTGTCTTGTAACCCTATGTTCCACCCTGACCACTTTAGAGAAGTTCCCCCTTCCTATTAATGCTTTGATGTCATATTTAGCTGTCACTCTGGGATCAAATTTATCTCTGTATTTTTTCACCTTTCGGTTCGACCTCTGCCCGTCAGCCGGAGGCCCCGAGGCCCGGGGGTCCCTCGGTTGGTCCTTGTTGTTACGGGCATGAGAGTGTTTTTGATGTGGATTCTGGCGACTGTTTTCCTTATTTCGCTCATTTTGCTCAAAAACCTGGACAACGACCCGAGTTGCCGTCGGGTCATCAGGCACCGTCTTACTCACATTACAGCCCATTGAAATAAAACGAAAAACACTTCCTTCTACATGGTGTCATCCCCTCAGGTGTTTGGAAGGGGGTCGTGGTTATGAACGCGGAGGGAATACACAAATCCGTTCGTTTTTAGAATCCACTCAAGAATCCGATTGGTGTCGAAGAACAACATGGACGACGGGCACTTGTTAATTACATGATTTCCGCGGAAGAAAATAGTCCGTGTGCATAAGCACTGTTCACTCCTTAGATATCCTGTTTTGTTAGTTTATATCGTCAATTTATAATTCAGATGTTGAAATAATGAGGAATATGAATAAGAATAGCATTAAAATCCACAAACGATGATAATCTTTCGCAAATCGCGCATTAATACCGTTATCCCATAGAAAGATCGTGAAACGGCCAATCCTAATACACGTGATCCCTAGATCAAAACCACAGGGGTTTGTCTGTGTGTATTGTACGGCTGCCTAATACACAACTAACGGTACACCGTGGGTAATTTCATATTATCACTTTGACTATCCAAACCCCTGTGAACAACGTCAGGAGTTGTTATAACGACTAACGGGAGTTCACTTGTGGAAAAAAATATGTAAACATTTGTTTCTGTTCCCGTGTAATGATGGTAAACAAATATTACTTTCACAATCATGAAGTACGCGGCGTTATGACAGTAGGGATGTGTTTCTGGGTATTTTATAACGTGATATCATATGTGGTGTTAATTTTATTTTGTTTGTCTGACCTACTTCGCTACATAACACACAACTTATCAGCGCACCCAACAAAGATTTAGACAAACAATTGCTGTTATCACGAGCTGCTAAGAAAATCAACTTCTGTTCTATGCGGATTATGGTAAAACGTTTTCAGCTGAGCTGTGATATTTGTTACTGACCTATTTAGCACGTCTACCTGTTAACCTGGTCGTTAAGGACCGTCCGAGTTTTAAATCTATAGAGAGAGTCTCAACAATAAGAATGTTTAAGTTAATGATATTTAAATAAATACAGGGTTACCCTTATAACTAATTTAACAGTGAATAAGGAAACAGAATATGAAAAAATATCTGCTCGAATTATCCAAGTCACTGTCTTTTTCCTTTGAGATACTTCATGCAAACAATGAAACACCCGATGGTAAAGGATTCGGCCTACAACATTGCATTATCAATGTCCGAAAGTGAATTTCGGAACTATTTGTTATCCGGATTAACGAGGTGGAATTTTTACTCGCTACATGCACACGTATCCTTGCATCATAGTATTTGTTACACATCCAGTACACAGCAATTTATGATTTTATACACTGGCTGTAAACGTCTTTCTCGGACGAACAAAAGCTGTAGTTATATATGTTATAAAATAGACTTGACCACTGTCGGTCCCGACACTTGGTTGGGGCGCATTCCCTACACTCATGTGCTGGGTGCCTTCGGCGGTGTTATCAAGTACAGTTGCGTAGCACTATCGGCATCAGGTCCGCGCTGTCGCAAGGAGGCAAATACACCAACATACCGCCTCCAACACATATATCTACACAAAGGCACGCATACTTTACACACGTGGAGGCCACAGGGACCTGATAATCTGTTACAGCTATGTTTGGATATTTCGCATATATAATCATTAGGGGTGTCATTTTCACCGAAAGTCGATCTAAACCGCTTAAACATGTAAAATTACTCTGAACACTTTAGTTTAGGTCCAAATATTGCTGTAACAAATTCTTAGGTCCCTGTGATCCATAATCCAATATATCCGCCAAAATCTTCACCAGAAAAAAGTACGCCACAATTTATTTATTGTCTTCTTTCCCTAAAAAATCATCTTGGTTAGAGTTTACGTGTTATGAAAGATATTGAAATCTAGAAGTATGGCTTTATTTCATTAATTGTTTGAAATAGAAAGGAAGTATACATAGGGGCCTAAGAAAGCCTGATAGTATGGATCGGTTAGTGTCACTCTCTGTTATAATAATAGTAATAATTCGAGGTTCTTATATACCGCTTTTTCACAACATATAGTTCGTAGGTCGTCTCAAAGTGGTTCCTAAATTATTATCCGTGGTTATAGGGCATTTGCAACCGGCCAATATCTTTCTCAACCATACAGTCGGTGCTGCCATTTCGGCGCTTACAGCTAGCATTCAACAATTCTAGCACTGCCCAACCACGTACTCATTTACAGCTGAGTAGACTGGAACAAGCAGAGTAAAGTATCTTGCTCAAAGATACAACACGGTGCCGTGACTTGACTCGAACCCGCAACTCTTCGGTCACGAGCCCTGCGTCCTACCACTAGACTACCGTGCCTGTTACGTTATGAATTTGCTCGAATAGAAAATTCTGAAGACATCAAGAGATTATATGACATTATACATAGACAACTTATTGTAATGTTTTACAAGGTACGTGACATTGTCACCAAAATACTCATATGTCCTTGTGAATGTTACTGAGCATTTTCATCATATTTTCAGGATGCATTCACTTCAAAATCAATAAATACAGTAAATTGTATTCATTTTAATAAATCTGAGTTAAACTTAGATTTATTAAAATGAAGATTTGAAATTGACAAGAGTTTAAAAAAATAAAATGAGACAAATATGAGAACGAAAATTAAGGGATTCAGGCTAAACTAAATTGAGAAAGACTACAAAATGTTCAATGTCTGAGTTGGATTACATTTATGTCATAAGCTCAAAGAATTTCTTTTGCTTGCAAACAATATTTTAAACTCCAAAGTATCGTAATTCAAAATAAAATAACATAACCGCATTTAACAAATGAAGTGGACAAATATATGAAATTCATCCAATTTAAATTATGACTCATTGTTACACATAAAAAGACCCCTTAAACAATGATCGTCATAATCATATTTGATCAAGTTTGTTATTTCTGGTTTTAAATCTACATGTCCATTTGTATTATTTCATTCGGCGATAAGTTTCTTTGCTCCATGTTCATTTGTGTTGTTTTCGTTCACAAGCCTATCGTGTGTTCATTCTATGCTATATTATGTTTTTCCAAATTGTCTTTTCGTTTTATTTTTCAAATCAATCCATTTCAGATTTAATCAACCAATTATGTGTAGAAATCAGTATCCGTTTTGAATTTTTGGGACTAATAACCGGCCTAAATATTCGAAACTCAATTTTATGATGAACCGCCATTTGTCGTCATATTAAGGCGGAACTAAAAAATGACGGACAATTGACGCTTCGTCAACTACGTATACAATGTATGATTTTAAAATGTTGACCACAAATTTTCACACTTTCTAGCAATTTGAAAAATACAGTCCATATAATTAACAATTCCAAAAACGTGTGCGCAAATAACAAAGAAATCCCATTTTCCGCACAAGAAAAACTTATGAAATCCCAGAGTTGTCCATGCTTGTGGTTAACTGTGGTTGATTGGGTTTAGCGTTATACTAACAGCAACGGTCAAGCAAAGTTAACGCAGATATTGTATTTCAGGGGGACTTATATGCTTATATAACATCTGTTCATAAAACCTCATAACAGTGAAACCTCGTGAATCCGAACTAATTTTCCAAATTTTGATTTTGGGGTAATCGAATTGAAAAATGTCAAAAAGGAAGTTTTCCTTCTCATAATCGGGGGGGGGGGGGGGGGGGGGGGGGGGGGGGGGGGGTCGCATCCTCAATGCCATGAAACTTGGATATTTTAAATATAACCATTCCATTTTGGATGAATTTACAATAATTCAGCCCTAAGTAAACAATGATATGGTGATTGTAAAATCTTTGTCTAGCATCTATTGAAGCTAAAGTTGTTGGGAAGCATGCGCTCAGTGACCTTTATAGTGGAAATCTCAACCAACATGATGAGTTATTTCCCTGTTTTTGTGTTGTTTTAGCGGGATATTTCGCCAGAGTGAACATATTTTCATTTCATGTAACGAAACGCTAATGATAGCCCGGCCATGTCTGTCGACGGACGAAGCACTAAAGATAGCCCGGCCATGTCTGTCGAAGGACGAAACACTTATGATAGCCCGGCCATGTCTGTCGAAGGACGGGGAACCCATCCCAGAGAAGATGACGTAAGCGAGGTGACGTTTCTTATCATAATAGTGTGTCATTTTTTTCAAAACCATTACATGACATTTTCTTTTTAAAATCTATCAGTGTATATATATCAGGGCTGTCTATTCTAAAATAATTATTTAATACATTTTAAAATAAATCAAATTGAGTTAAGATTTGCATGTTTATAGCAACGTCTGTCAATCAAGAAATATATTGATTGAATAGAATATCAAAGAGTCGTTATAACGAGATATAAATAACGATTAAATATATACAAGAAATCCGTCCAACAAAGATGATAGTTTCATTCAGGTTCACGAAATATTAGTAATATATTGTTCATTTTTATACCGAAGACTGTCTGACAAGAACAATTGCTTCAGCTTAACAAAACGGTAGATCGTCCAACTAAGACAAAACTAATGCCTGCCCAACAGGGACGACAGCTTCATCTTCACGAAATATCGGCTGATTTTTGTTTATTTTTATACTGAAGACTGTCTAACAAGGCCGACAGCTTCAGGTTCACGAAATATCGGCTGATTGATTGATTGATTGATAGGTTTTACGTCCGCTTCACTACAGCGTATTTCGGTTATCCAGCAGACGATAGCGAAATATAGGCTGTTTTTTGTTTATTTTTATACTGAAGACTGTCTAACAAGGCCGACAGCTTCAGGTTCACGAAATATCGGCTGTTTTTTGTTATTTTTATACTGCAGACTGTCTAACAAGGCCAACAGCTTCATGTTCACGAAATATCGGCTGTTTTTTGTTTATTTTTATACTGAAGACTGTCTAACAAGGCCGACAGCTTCAGGTTGACGAAATATCGGCTGTTTTTTGTTATTTTTATACTGCAGACTGTCTAACAAGGCCAACAGCTTCATGTTCACGAAATATCGGCTGTTTTTTGTTTTTTTTTATACTGAAGACTGTCTTACAAGGCCGACAGCTTCAGGTTTACGAAATATCGGCTGTTTTTTGTTATTTTTATACTGCAGACTGTCTAAAAAGGCCAACAGCTTCAGGTTGACGAAATATCGGCTGTTTTTTGTTTATTTTTATACTGAAGACTGTCTTACAAGGCCGACAGCTTCAGGTTGACGAAATATCGGCTGTTTTTTTGTTTTTTTTTATACTGAAGACTGTCTTACAAGGCCGACGGCTTCAGGTTGACGAAATATCGGCTGGGTTTTGTTATTTTTATACTGAAGACTGTCTTAAAAGGCCGACAGCTTCATGTTGACGAAATATCGGCTGTTTTTTGTTTATTTTTATACTGAATACTGTCTAACAAGGCCGACAGCTTCAGGTTGACGAAATATCGGCTGTTTTTTGTTATTTTTATACTGCAGACTGTCAAACAAGGCCAACAGCTTCAGGTTGACGAAATATCGGCTGTTTTTTTGTTTATTTTTATACTGAAGACTGTCTTACAAGGCCGACAGCTTCAGGTTCACGAAATATCGGCTTTTTTTGTTTATTCTTATACTGAAGACTGTCTCACGAAGCCGACAGCTTCAGGTTGACGAAATATCGACTGTTATTTGTTTATTTGTATACTGAAGACTGTCTTACAAGGCTGACAGCTTCAGTTCACGAAATATCGGCTGATTTTTGTTTATTTTTATACTGAAGACTGTCTAACAAGGCCGACAGCTTCAGGCTGACGAAATATCGGCTGTTTTTTTGTTATTTTTATACTGAAGACTGTCTAACAAGGCCGACAGCTTCAGGTTCACGAAATATCGGCTGTTTTTTGTTTATTTATATACTGAAGACTGTCTTACAAGGCCGACAGCTTCAGGTTCACGAAATATCGACTGTTTTTTGTTATTTTTATAGTGAAGACTGTCTAACAAGGCCGACAGCTTCAGGTTCACGAAATATCGGCTGTTTTTTGTTTATTTATATACTGAAGACTGTCTTACAAGGCCGACAGCTTCAGGTTGACGAAATATCGACTGTTATTTGTTATTTTTATACTGAAGACTGTCTTACAAGGCCGACAGCTTCAATTCACGAAATATCGGCTGATTTTTGTTAAATTTTATACTGAAGACTGTCTAACAAGGAAGACAGCTTCAGGTTGACAAAATATCGGCTGTTTTTTGTTTATTTTTATACAGAAGACTGTCTAACAAGGCCGACAGCTTCTGGTTGACGAAATATCGGCTGAGTTTTGTTTATTTTTATACTGAAGACTGTCTAACAAGGCCGACAGCTTCAGGTTGACGAAATATCGGCTGTTTTTTGTTTATTTTTATACTGAAGACAGTCTACCAAGGCCGACAGCTTCAGGTATACAAGGCCGACAGCTTCAGGTTGACGAAATATCGGCTGTTTTTTGTTATTTTTATACTCAAGACTGTCTAACAAGGCCGACAGCTTCAGGTTCACGAAATATCGGCTGTTTTTTGTTTATTTTTATCCTGAAGACTGTCTAACAAGGCCGACAGCTTCAGGTTGACGAAATATCGGCTGGTTTTTGTTTATTTTTATACTGAAGACTGTCTAACAAGGCCGACAGCTTCAGGCTGACGAAATATCGGCTGTTTTTTTGTTATTTTTATACTGAAGACTGTCTAACAAGGCCGACAGCTTCAGGTTGACGAAATATCGGCTGTTTTTTGTTTATTTTTATCCTGAAGACTGTCTAACAAGGCCGACAGCTTCAGGCTGACGAAATATCGGCTGTTTTTTTGTTATTTTTATACTGAAGACTGTCTAACAAGGCCGACAGATTCAGGTTCATAAAATATCGACTGTTTTTTGTTTATTTTGATACTGAAGACAGTCTACCAAGGCCGACAGCTTCAGGTTGACGAAATATCGGCTGGTTTTTGTTTATTTTTATACTGAAGACTGTCTAACAAGGCCGACAGCTTCAGGCTGACGAAATATCGGCTGTTTTTTTGTTATTTTTATACTGAAGACTGTCTAACAAGGCCGACAGATTCAGGTTCATAAAATATCGACTGTTTTTTGTTTATTTTTATACTGAAGACAGTCTAACAAGGCCGACAGCTTCAGGTATACGAAATATCGGCTGATTTTTGTTTATTTTTATACTGAAAACTGTCTATCAAGGACAACAGCTTCAGGTTGACGAAATATCGACTGTTTTTGTTTCTTTTTATACTGAAAACTGTCTATCAAGGACGACAGCTTCAGGTTGACGAAATATCGACTGTTTTTTGTTTATTTTTATACTGAAGACTGTCTTACAAGGCCGACAGCTTCAGGTTGACAAAATATCGGCTGTTTTTTGTTTATTTTTATACTGAAGACTGTCTAACAAGGCCGACAGATTCAGGTTCATAAAATATCGACTGTTTTTTGTTTATTTTTATACTCAAGACTGTCTAACAAGGCCGACAGCTTCAGGTTGACGAAATATCGTCTGTTTTTGTTTATTTTTATACTGAAAACTGTCTATCAAGGACAACAGCTTCAGGTTGACGAAATATCGACTGTTTTTGTTTATTTTTATACTGAAAACTGTCTATCATGGACGACAGCTTCAGGTTGACGAAATATCGGGTGATTTTTGTTTATTTTCATACTGAAGACTGTCTATCAAGGACGACAGTATGTGGAGTGTGGAGTGTAATATGATAACTGTTAATTAGGTTCGAGTGGCGCTACCTTGGTGCCGAGGTCGTCACTATTACAGACAATTCAGTCAGATCTAGGACATGGTGATAGTAGTCCCGATTTAATCTCGATCAGGTATACAAGTACTAAACAGGTTATGTAGGTACACAGGCACTCGATTTCAAATACATGTATAGTTACAACTTAAAAATGAATACATTATTTGTAAAGAAATGAACACTTGGCAATTTAGTTTCTAGTTTAAAGAAATGCCTGTATTACGTTGATAGCGCGGGCGGGGGTATAAAGTTGAGTAATAAAGGAGGTACAATTATAGAGCGAACCCAGTGAGATATATGTCCGGGGAAGGTCTCGCGATGTGTACCGTATATAGTGAGATAGCACGTGCAGTAACGATCTGTATGTTTGTGGTATGTGCGGGTGACAGGATGGGTGATATCTTTTAGTAAGAAAGCACGTGCAATAGAGATCTTTATGTTTGTGGTAAGGACCGCCGGGATGATCCCAGGCTCTGGGATGGGCGAGAAAATGTCTGTCATTAGGATCGGTATGACGTCGCAAAGTGGACTTGTCAAGTTGTGAGAGTGATTTCCATGAATTGTGCGCATGCTCTTGAGTCGATTGGCCTCCCCCACTAAAACAACTCTACGGCCTAGCAAAGTTACTGCTTAGTTTAGTTTAAACATATTTTATTGTACAGTACGATGGCCGACAAGAGCCTGGCAAAAAGAAGTGAATTTTCATATCTTTTTGTACCATGGTACACTTTTACATGGTACACAAAGATATTAAAATTCAAATCTTTGTGTACCATGTAAAAGTGTACCTTGGTACACAAAGATATGAAAGCAGAAATAAAATCAACCCGTTGCTTTTGTATCATTCTGTACCAAAATAACGGCCGAAAACAGCCATGGTACAGAAACATGTGAAACCATCAGACGTAAAGGTTACCAAGTATGACAAATTACACCCTGATAAGGCTGTCATCAAATACAATGAAATGTTATCGCACGGAATGTCTGTTATTTTGATTACACCAAATGAGCTACCAAATTATTACTTACTCATTTAAATTTAAATCAACTGTTCAATATCCTTTACCGAATTTTATAAAAGTTTTACGTTAAAAAGGAAGGCATTATGGATTATTTTTCTAATACTTACATTTCGAATGTATCGCTTCAACTTCTCAAATGAAAGAAACTCCAAATCAGTTGAAAACGCCGACGGGTCCGTATGGGACAAGGGAAAAAAGGGGAAAATCAATTTAATTACTTATTCAGATGTCCTTTTTCCCTTTTGGAGACCCTGTCAAGGCCCCTATACTTACACAATTGCAACTAACTCTGTTTTTCATCAGAAGTGATAAATGAACTTCACGACTTGTTTCGACGTTGTAATTAGGGCTTCACTATTCGGGGTCAGTTCTGGTCATANACAGCTTCAGGTTGACGAAATATCGACTGTTTTTGTTTATTTTTATACTGAAAACTGTCTATCAAGGACGACAGCTTCAGGTTGACGAAATATCGACTGTTTTTGTTTATTTTGATACTGAAAACTGTCTATCAAGGACGACAGCTTCAGGTTGACGAAATATCGACTGTTTTTGTTTATTTTTATACTGAAAACTGTCTATCATGGACGACAGCTTCAGGTTGACGAAATATCGGGTGATTTTTGTTTATTTTCATACTGAAGACTGTCTATCAAGGACGACAGTATGTGGAGTGTGGAGTGTAATATGATAACTGTTAATTAGGTTCGAGTGGCGCTACCTTGGTGCCGAGGTCGTCACTATTACAGACAATTCAGTCAGATCTAGGACATGGTGATAGTAGTCCCGATTTAATCTCGATCAGGTATACAAGTACTAAACAGGTTATGTAGGTACACAGGCACTCGATTTCAAATACATGTATAGTTACAACTTAAAAATGAATACATTATTTGTAAAGAAATGAACACTTGGCAATTTAGTTTCTAGTTTAAAGAAATGCCTGTATTACGTTGATAGCGCGGGCGGGGGTATAAAGTTGAGTAATAAAGGAGGTACAATTATAGAGCGAACCCAGTGAGATATATGTCCGGGGAAGGTCTCGCGATGTGTACCGTATATAGTGAGATAGCACGTGCAGTAACGATCTGTATGTTTGTGGTATGTGCGGGTGACAGGATGGGTGATATCTTTTAGTAAGAAAGCACGTGCAATAGAGATCTTTATGTTTGTGGTAAGGACCGCCGGGATGATCCCAGGCTCTGGGATGGGCGAGAAAATGTCTGTCATTAGGATCGGTATGACGTCGCAAAGTGGACTTGTCAAGTTGTGAGAGTGATTTCCATGAATTGTGCGCATGCTCTTGAGTCGATTGGCCTCCCCCACTAAAACAACTCTACGGCCTAGCAAAGTTACTGCTTAGTTTAGTTTAAACATATTTTATTGTACAGTACGATGGCCGACAAGAGCCTGGCAAAAAGAAGTGAATTTTCATATCTTTTTGTACCATGGTACACTTTTACATGGTACACAAAGATATTAAAATTCAAATCTTTGTGTACCATGTAAAAGTGTACCTTGGTACACAAAGATATGAAAGCAGAAATAAAATCAACCCGTTGCTTTTGTATCATTCTGTACCAAAATAACGGCCGAAAACAGCCATGGTACAGAAACATCTGAAACCATCAGACGTAAAGGTTACCAAGTATGACAAATTACACCCTGATAAGGCTGTCATCAAATACAATGAAATGTTCTCGCACGGAATGTCTGTTATTTTGATTACACCAAATTAGCTACCAAACTATTACTTACTCATTTCAATTTAAATCAACTGTTCAGTATCCTTTACCGAATTTTATGNATATGTTTATTTAAAATTGTAATATGACACGAGACGAGATAAAAATGTTAACTGATATCTAATAAAAGCGATATGAAGCAGACATTTTCCTGTTTTCTTCTGTCAACCAGACCTCCGTCAGTTAACGTTACAGCATCTGCGCCACGAAACCTGGGAATTTAGTGTCAAATATGATGACACCATTATATTTCAAATCATTTCCATTTATCACTAATCACGTCAGAAAAGTGCTGGACTATAAACAATACGACGGGAATCTCATTACAGTACTTAAAGAACAATAGACGTCTTGCTCAAGCCCAAGAGTTCTGTTTTTTCGGGAGGGGTCAATGCATATGGACGATTATGATTTCGCTGAATGAAAATTGTGTGGTTTTCTCGAACGTGTTCATATATGTTTATTTAAAATTGTAATATGACACGAGACGAGATAAAAATGTTAACTGATATCTAATAAAAGCGATATGAAGCAGACATTTTCCTGTTTTCTTCTGTCAACCAGACCTCCGTCAGTTAACGTTACAGCATCTGCGCCACGAAACCTGGGAATTTAGTGTCAAATATGATGACACCATTATATTTCAAATCATTTCCATTTATCACTAATCACGTCAGAAAAGTGCTGGACTATAAACAATACGACGGGAATCTCATTACAGTACTTAAAGAACAATAGACGTCTTGCTCAAGCCCAAGAGTTCTGTTTTTTCGGGAGGGGTCAATGCATATGGACGATTATGATTTCGCTGAATGAAAATTGTGTGGTTTTCTCGAACGTGTTCATATATGTTTATTTAAAATTGTAATATGACACGAGACGAGATAAAAATGTTAACTGATATCTAATAAAAGCGATATGAAGCAGACATTTTCCTGTTTTCTTCTGTCAACCAGACCTCCGTCAGTTAACGTTACAGCATCTGCGCCACGAAACCTGGGAATTTAGTGTCAAATATGATGACACCATTATATTTCAAATCATTTCCATTTATCACTAATCACGTCAGAAAAGTGCTGGACTATAAACAATACGACGGGAATCTCATTACAGTACTTAAAGAACAATAGACGTCTTGCTCAAGCCCAAGAGTTCTGTTTTTTCGGGAGGGGTCAATGCATATGGACGATTATGATTTCGCTGAATGAAAATTGTGTGGTTTTCTCGAACGTGTTCATATATGTTTATTTAAAATTGTAATATGACACGAGACGAGATAAAAATGTTAACTGATATCTAATAAAAGCGATATGAAGCAGACATTTTCCTGTTTTCTTCTGTCAACCAGACCTCCGTCAGTTAACGTTACAGCATCTGCGCCACGAAACCTGGGAATTTAGTGTCAAATATGATGACACCATTATATTTCAAATCATTTCCATTTATCACTAATCACGTCAGAAAAGTGCTGGACTATAAACAATACGACGGGAATCTCATTACAGTACTTAAAGAACTGCAAACATCCCAAATCATAAAAAATGTCATCTGTCAGATTTGATAAAAAAAAGTATTGAATTTATTTATTTGAATACAAATTTATTTAATAACATTGACAACAGAGCAATAGTCAAGGGTAGATGTGACGTACTTCAAGTGTTGACCGGCATTCAAAAATTAATGAAGAAAACACCTTGATTTTAATTTGATTGTATACTTCATATCTCACGTGTTCGTATTCACATTTATTTAGGCGTGGCGGATTAAATACGGATTTTTTTTACTAATGATTAAACAAAAATCACATCCGGTTTATTCGGTAAAACGTGTTTTACCTGTGTCGGTATTAAATTACGGACATTTGAATTGAAACAAATATCTGCCAATCAGCCATATAAAACCCACATTGAGCGCCACCCTGTGTTCAATGAGTCCGAACTAACCCTTTAAATGGATATATAATGTACGCGTGTTAAAACTCGGATTAAAAAACGTCTATCTCATGTTGAGTTGTGAAGTTCAAAGTCAACAACAACGGTAACACGATTATTTAGATCCAGATAGCTGTTTTAAATTCCTAATCACACGTATGTTTGGTTGCTATCTTATTTACAGACGTATAAATAGACCCGAATTATAATTTGATCTAATAGATTTGCTTCTATTGATTTAAAACGTGGTTGTTGATATAAAATGTTTACTGACAAAAAGACGTGAACTACGTTACCCCATTGAACCATGGAGCTAAACGACTTTAATTTGTACACATGCAGGCACTCGTATGTAGCTAGTGAATAAATGACCATTATTTTAAATAACGTTTGTGAACTGAGTTATACTTAAGGTGACTACCCGGTCAGGACTGCAATCGAATTCCCAGAAGCCTATTTCTAGAACAATGCTAGATATTACCTGTATTGATACGTTTACATAACTAACAGAGCAGTCACGTGGGTAAGGTAATCATAATAACTAAAGTCAACATTTATAGTGTGTACTTCGGTAAATAAACAGTTAGAATGGTTTATCAATAGTTGATATTAGTTTTATTATACTGCTGTTACGGTGCGTCATGAAGGATGTACTGACAACTATTTCTCGGAAAAATCTTGGAATTAAACATTTATTTTTTATTTTTCAATTATAAAATTACAAATAGATTTTGAAAGATGAATAATTAAGGGTCTCGTAATTAGTTCAGGTTTGATACTGATGTGTGTTTAGCGATTTTAAATGTATCTAGTGTTCAGAAAATCAATACATTTTTATACAACTGTATACGGTATCGAAACAGTCATGACGCTGTTTTGTAGCTGTGTCAGAAGGTTAAAATTAAATATTTATGGAGGATTTACGTTGTTGGGACCGATGTTTCACTTCGGGATACCCGAGTTTTTCGAGTTTTCAGAGTTCGAATTATCAGAGTTTTTATTACTACGATTAAGAAGAGTTTTGGCCGGGACCGATGAAATACTTGGAGTTAAACGGGGTCTTCGAGTTATACGAGTTCGAGATAACGAGGTTCGACTGTATTGAAAATCATCTTCTACCATTGTTTTTATAAGTAAATTAAAAATAATGGCAGTTAAAAAACTATTTTTGCGTTTTCTTCCCCCAAAAAAGTTTCCAACGTTTGTGTTGATCGTAAAGTGTTCGAATTACGAAAGGAAATGATCCATATCACATTAATCATGCTCTCGAATTTTCTCTGATAGGCAAAGTAAAATTGCACATCCTTATCTGTATAAAACGTCTCTAAAATTTGATCTCCCTGTCTGATTACAACATCTCTGAAATTGGATTTCCCTGTCTGAATACAACGTCTCTGAAATTGGATCTCCCTGTCTGAATACAACGTCACTGAAATTGGATCTCCTTGTCTGTATACAACGTCTCTGAAATTGGATTTCCCTGTCTGAAAACAACGTCTATAAAATTGGATCTCCCTGTCTTAATACAACGTCTATAAAATTGGATCTCCCTGTCTTAATACAACGTCTCTAAAATTGGATCTCCTTGTCTGAATACAACGTCTATAAAATTGGATCTCCTTGTCTGAATACAACTTCTCTAAACTTGCACATCTCTGTCTGCGTGCATGTTACTTCTTTATAATAGGTAAACGAAAATGGAGCTCTCTGTCCGTATACAACTTCTCCAAAAAGTAAGTCTAATATGGGCCTCCCTGTCTGTATGCATGTTACTTTTCTACAATATCAGGTAAGGTAAAACTTGGCCTCCCTGTCTGTATGCATGTTACTTTTCTACAACAACAGGTAGGGTAAAACTGGGCCTCCCTGTCTGTATGCATGTTACTTTTCTACAACAACAGGTAAGGTAAAACTGGGCCTCCCTGTCTGTATGCATGTTACTTTTCTACAACAACAGGTAAGGTAAAACTGGGCCTCCCTGTCTGTATGCATGTTACTTTTCTACAACAACAGGTAAGGTAAAACTGGGCCTCCCTGTCTGTATGCATGTTACTTTTCTACAACAACAGGTAAGGTAAAACTGGGCCTCCCTGTCTGTATGCATGTTACTTTTCTACAACAACAGGTAAGGTAAAACTGGGCCTCCCTGTCTGTATGCATGTTACTTTTCTACAACAACAGGTAAGGTAAAACTGGGCCTCCCTGTCTGTATGCATGTTACTTTTCTACAACAACAGGTAAGGTAAAACTGGGCCTCCCTGTCTGTATGCATGTTACTTTTCTACAACAACAGGTAAGGTAAAACTGGGCCTCCCTGTCTGTATGCATGTTACTTTTCTACAACAACAGGTAAGGTAAAACTGGGCCTCCCTGTCTGTATGCATGTTACTTTTCTACAACAACAGGTAAGGTAAAACTGGGCCTCCCTGTCTGTATGCATGTTACTTTTCTACAACAACAGGTAAGGTAAAACTGGGCCTCCCTGTCTGTATGCATGTTACTTTTCTACAACAACAGGTAAGGTAAAACTGGGCCTCCCTGTCTGTATGCATGTTACTTTTCTACAACAACAGGTAAGGTAAAACTGGGCCTCCCTGTCTGTATGCATGTTACTTTTCTACAACAACAGGTAAGGTAAAACTGGGCCTCCCTGTCTGTATGCATGTTACTTTTCTACAACAACAGGTAAGGTAAAACTGGGCCTCCCTGTCTGTATGCATGTTACTTTTCTACAACAACAGGTAAGGTAAAACTGGGCCTCCCTGTCTGTATGCATGTTACTTTTCTACAACAACAGGTAAGGTAAAACTGGGCCTCCCTGTCTGTATGCATGTTACTTTTCTACAACAACAGGTAAGGTAAAACTGGGCCTCCCTGTCTGTATGC
This sequence comes from Mizuhopecten yessoensis, assembly GCF_002113885.1. NCBI lineage: Eukaryota > Metazoa > Mollusca > Bivalvia > Pectinida > Pectinidae > Mizuhopecten > Mizuhopecten yessoensis. The sequence continues at coordinate 144,967 of NW_018480064.1, read as the reverse complement.
ATGTTACTTTTCTACAACAACAGGTAAGGTAAAACTGGGCCTCCCTGTCTGTATGCATGTTACTTTTCTACAACAACAGGTAAGGTAAAACTGGGCCTCCCTGTCTGTATGCATGTTACTTTTCTACAACAACAGGTAAGGTAAAACTGGGCCTCCCTGTCTGTATGCATGTTACTTTTCTACAACAACAGGTAAGGTAAAACTGGGCCTCCCTGTCTGTATGCATGTTACTTTTCTACAACAACAGGTAAGGTAAAACTGGGCCTCCCTGTCTGTATGCATGTTACTTTTCTACAACAACAGGTAAGGTAAAACTGGGCCTCCCTGTCTGTATGCATGTTACTTTTCTACAACAACAGGTAAGGTAAAACTGGGCCTCCCTGTCTGTATGCATGTTACTTTTCTACAACAACAGGTAAGGTAAAACTGGGCCTCCCTGTCTGTATGCATGTTACTTTTCTACAACAACAGGTAAGGTAAAACTGGGCCTCCCTGTCTGTATGCATGTTACTTTTCTACAACAACAGGTAAGGTAAAACTGGGCCTCCCTGTCTGTATGCATGTTACTTTTCTACAACAACAGGTAAGGTAAAACTGGGCCTCCCTGTCTGTATGCATGTTACTTTTCTACAACAACAGGTAAGGTAAAACTGGGCCTCCCTGTCTGTATGCATGTTACTTTTCTACAACAACAGGTAAGGTAAAACTGGGCCTCCCTGTCTGTATGCATGTTACTTTTCTACAACAACAGGTAAGGTAAAACTGGGCCTCCCTGTCTGTATGCATGTTACTTTTCTACAACAACAGGTAAGGTAAAACTGGGCCTCCCTGTCTGTATGCATGTTACTTTTCTACAACAACAGGTAAGGTAAAACTGGGCCTCCCTGTCTGTATGCATGTTACTTTTCTACAACAACAGGTAAGGTAAAACTGGGCCTCCCTGTCTGTATGCATGTTACTTTTCTACAACAACAGGTAAGGTAAAACTGGGCCTCCCTGTCTGTATGCATGTTACTTTTCTACAACAACAGGTAAGGTAAAACTGGGCCTCCCTGTCTGTATGCATGTTACTTTTCTACAACAACAGGTAAGGTAAAACTGGGCCTCCCTGTCTGTATGCATGTTACTTTTCTACAATAACAGGTAGGGTAAAACTGGGCCTCCCTGTCTGTATGCATGTTACTTTTCTACAATAACAGGTAGGGTAAAACTGGGCCTCCCTGTCTGTATGCATGTTACTTTTCTACAATAATGGGTAGGGTAAACGATGGGCCTCTGTCTGTAAATTGGACCTCTCTGCCTGTATACAACTTGTCTACTTAGAGGTGAAGTGAAATAGGACCTTCCCGTAAGAACAGCTTCTCGTATAGGCAAGACGAAAAAGGACATTATTGTATTTTTTTAACACTGTCAACTTTGTTTTATTCAATATACTCTCGAACTAAGAATAGTTTTTTTTTATTTCCTTACTATTGGTAATTTATTAATTATCTCCATCCCTGGTATGAAATAAGACTGCAATAATATCACCTACTTTATCTGTGTAGAGCAGCGTATTGTGTTCCCTTTGACGAGTGACACTGCTCGGGGTTTCTTTAGGCTAGGATATTATCTTAAAATAAAAATTACCGTATTGGTTTTATTCTATAGATATTGTGTGTGGGTCCTTAAACGATATACATTCAATCATGTTATTCATGCTATCGATATCGATTCCCATGTGGATGATAAATAATTTATTTTAAGTACAGTGTTCATTGTTTGTACGAATGATATTCTGATAGAACAACGGTAATCGCTAATCCTAGTCGCTATATTCTTTGTCACCTTGGCCTCAGGATTCCCAGGCATTCTAATTATTTTGTATGATTTGCTGTTCTTTCTGTATTTACTAAACTAATTCAAGTTTCATTAACTTCTCTCTTCATCTCTGTAGTTAACTGATGTATTTATGTGCATGTAAGAATCAATTAATAATATTTGATTTGTATTTTGACTACACTGTATATTTTTGTAACTCTTCAATTTGGAGGAAATAAAGAAATAATAATAATAATGTGTACTTGGGTCATGAAACGATCAGGTGTAAACGAAAGCAACACTGTGTATGCTTATTATAAGCGGCAGTCGTAATCAGATAGACATCCTTATTTGCCAATTAACACATGGAAATAACACAGGTAAATAACCCAGGGACATAGCACAGGTAACTAACACAGGAACAGAGCACAGGTGGGAATTGAATTGAATTGAGTCCTCATCATCCATAAAATTGATGTTGCCAATAAATTTCCTAAAATCTGAGATAGAATTGTTTTTACTGTTGTTGCAAAATCGCAAGCAGTTAATGTGTGAGGCCCAAGTTGCGCTCACTTTCATCTTTCTTTCTGCTTAGGAAAACATTATTGACGTTAAGGGGAAAACAAATTTAGTTTTCCTTAACTTTAGAAATGCTTTCCTGTAGAAAAATTTAGAAATTTTATGAAGTTTGGCAACGTTCGTAAAACTTTTACTTTAGACCAGGAACCTCCTTCACTAAAGAGAATAACTAAGATTTCACATGTAATTACATTTTACCATGGCAGGCAATGACAAAAGAAGAAAAAAATACAAAGACATACAAAGGCGTTGTTTGCAAGACCTGTAGGTGTTTATTGGCGTTTGGTTAAATTCGTCGGAATTTCTATCCGCACAAATGTATGTGTACAAACGTCGAAGCAGGTTTCCATGCTCAGTTTCATCTGTCAATTCTGAAATTGATTTCCTATAATCGCACTTACGGCTGTGTGAAAGTTACATTACAGTGCCACAAGGATATTTACACATTTTCGATTTTTGCCAACGGTATTTTCTCAAGTACCTGAACTATTTGACACATGGTAGACTCGTTTCAGCAATGAATCCCCGTATTAGTTATTTTAAAGATATAAGCCTTTTATTGAAGGTGCTATTCATCACAATGGAATGGCGTTTTATCGATACAAAAATAACCAGCATCAGCATGGTGTCATAGAATAATCTATAAGTTTAAAATATTAAATGGATTCCGACCGTATATACTCAGGCTAGGTTTATATTTAAATACAAGCTTACTGAAACGTGTGTGTGCTGTAAATAACTACAATTACGGTAACAAGGTCCGTTGGCATGGCACAGCAGTATTTATTTTCCCTGTAGACAGTGTACACTTGTTTTTCGTCTCCATGGTGAAACCTCTCTTAACCGAACACCATACAATACGGACCAAATTTTCCAGTATGGTTAGGCATAGACATATTTCTGATTACACGAGTTTCATATTAGATTTAAATTTATTATAAGTATTGAAATATTGATGTATTTCTGCTGTGCGTGTATGGCTCTTTCCGCCTCATATTGAAACATGGTATGGTATAGGTACATTCTCCCGGTGCTATAAGGAATGTATAAACCAGCCAATTCCAATTATATTGCAGCTTTTTTTATTCGATATAAGCATTTTACTTCGTAAATTTAGGCAAACATTTTAACATAACCTTAATGAAGAAGAAATTGGTTATAAAATGCGAACGATTATACGAACAGTATAATTATGGTAGTTTAAAAAAATAAAACATGTCCTCTATTTATTTTACAAAATGCACTCGTAAAAATATATATAAAAAAATCACCCAAATCGTGAAATGTAACTGTAATATAACAAGGTCCTAAGGATATTCTCTTTGAAGTGGAGTTGGTATGTGTTATTTGTTAGAATATTTCGTTTGTTGGTATGTGCTATTTGTTAGAATATTTAGTTTGTAATAAAAAAGTTAATGAAAAAATAAATAAACTAAACACAAACAGAACTTAACATTAATCTGTGATGTATCCGTGTGAAATGTCTACAATAGTCTGTGATGTATCCGTGTGAAATGTCTACAATAGTATGTAATCAACTAAAAGTTGCGATATAATTATTAGGAATTTAATATTAATTTTGAAACTTTTCGCTTTATGCTATCCAGTTACAACAGAACAAAAGAAACCATGTCAACCAACCTACATATATATACCAACCTACATATATATACTAAACTACACTTACGTTATTCTTTTGAATAAACCTGAAGAGCCCTGTGAAGGGTGAAAGCAGCTAGTTTTTTAGTCGGTCGTTAATTTTATTTTTTCTATACTAAACTACATATATATAATAGCTATATTTTCAATTATAGTATATCAATTCTATCTTCTTGTAATATGATGTATATGTACATGTAACGTTCTGTTTCACTGTGTCTTGAAAATTTGACAACCTAAACTTGTCCACACTGTTGGAATTACTTCTTTGCCCCATACTAAACTACATATATATACTAAACTACATAAACTACATATATATACTAAACTACATAAACTACATATATATATACTAAACTACATAAACTACATATATATACTAAACTACATATATATACTAAACTACATAAACTACATATATATACTAAACTACATATATATACTAAACTACATAAACTACATATATATATACTAAACTACATAAACTACATATATATACTAAACTACATATATATACTAAACTACATAAACTACATATATATACTAAACTACATATATATACTAAACTACATAAACTACATATATATACTAAACTACATATATATACTAAACTACATAAACTACATATATATACTAAACTACATATATATACTAAACTACATAAACTACATATATATACTAAACTACATATATATACTAAACTACATAAACTACATATATATATACTAAACTACATAAACTACATATATATACTAAACTACATATATATACTAAACTACATAAACTACATATATATACTAAACTACATATATATACTAAACTACATATATATACTATTAAAAGTGGCTGTACTTGTTCTCACATCAGTTCTCATCGCACCGTACGTGTTTGTCCTCATTGTACCATATCTTGTTTCCTTTTTCTCTATTACAATATGATAGCACGAAGGCAGGGTGCCTCCATCGCACCGTACGTGTTTGTCCTCATTGTAACATATTTTTCTTAGTTTTCTCTATTACAATATGATAGCACGAAGGCAGGGTGCCTCCATAGTACCGTACGTGTTTTGAAATGTTTGTTTTTCTGCGTTTAAATATGGAAGGACTATAGACGTATGCAATCATGGTACTGCATATGATATACAAACTATTTTTGACTTTTTTCAATTTCTCTTATACGATATGTTAGCACGTAGGCGGTCTTGCCTTCGTCGTTCGGTGTACGTGGGGCCTAGTCTATTTTTATTTTGTTCTGTTATAAAACGTTAGAACAAAGGCAGGGTGCCTTCATTGTTCCGCACATATTTGTAACTCAGATTTTATTTTGATTACAAAACGTTAGAACTAAGACGCATATAAATGTTTCTGTGCTCTATACATTATTGGCAGCGGAATCGTGTAAGTGTCGACGACAGGGCAATGGTCACTATAACACCTGTTTAATCGCTGTATAAATCGTTAATCGGCTGGACATGGTTTACGTGTATTTTTAAGTCGTATTAGAAAGAAAAGTTATTGGGTCAGTCAAATCGGCAGTATTGATTATACAAACAAAAGCCCTAAAACTGATATAGGTAAGTTGAGGTCAAGTCAGGGTATTGATAAATGAGGTAGATTTAACCACTCCAAACCAACTATATTTACTAAGTATTTACTATTTGAAGATTTATTTTCTCTTCATCGCGCTGATATATTTTTTACACGCAGCAATAAACCCTCTCGAATAGGCATAATTTGTTGGAAATCATCACGACTTGGTGACTTTCGATATGTACAGTCATGGTAAATACAGGAAAGAAAGAAATCTGCACAACGTCAGATTACCACAAAAACATGACGGTCGAATCTGATTGAAATCATCTGTTACATGGCTCCGTTAACTATGTACTGCGCAATTAACGGAGTCATCAAACAGATGATTTTGATCAGACACTACAATAGAGAAAAAAATGTTAACAAACATGCACGGTACGAAGGGAGCACCCTGTCTTGGTCCTAACTGCCTTGTGTTTTCATTATCACTACCCAGGTCCCCAGTTTGAGAACGTGACATTACCTGGATTTGTCCTAGATCTACACAGAGAACGTCGTCGATGATTCAGTAGCCCGAGTTTCCTCTGGCCCTGACACCAGACTTGGACATTTTGACAGATAGAGGTCTGGTGTGGGACATCTATCTGTCAAAATGTCTAAGTCAGATGTCAGGGCCAGAGGAAACTCGGGCTACTGAATCAGCAGACTGAATACACTTACTCTGCAGGGACATATGATATTTAATTGCACTTGTACCTTTTCTTCTTGTAAACGTTTCATTCGTCCCATATTTTTGTTAGTTTCATCGATTCTAATTTCGATTTTTTTTTTACGTTTTGGTATTCTGAGTCTTGTTTTTATTGTTACAGAGAAAAGATAAAAACCAAGATGTAATTAAAGAAAATAAAACGGCTTACAACATGTACCGTTCATTGGGACACCCTGCACCAGTTTTTACCATGCCTTTAACAGTTTTTACCATGCCTTTAACAGTTTTTACCATGCCTTTAACATATTGAGATAAATCATGCACAAAAAGGAATGGTACCGCAACGGATTTGCCATTATATCGATGAAGCCAGGTACCATACGTAATACAAAACTTCGTGTAGTTTGTAGCACAAAGGGTTTAGGAGACTATCCGGTAAATCAAAGAACACGCTTCCGCAATCATGTTCCTTCCGTTATGTTACTCAACAGCTTATTCCGTCTTTGCGTATTGCAGAGTTATCTTCTCTTGGGAGCAGGTATTGATTGTTACGTCACTTGTTTGTGAGAGAAACGTCATCAATTTTTGAGGAAACGACGTAATTTTCTCACATAGACCAATGACGCAACAATCAATACCTGCTTAGAAGAGAAGATAACTCTGCAATACGCAAAGACGGAATATTACCACAAGGTGTGGTTTGATTGTGCTATTGACACGAACATAGAAATCAATGTAAACAAACTGGCCAGATAAAAGGTGTGTACATGGTTGACATCAGTTTTGGTGGAGGACGGGTTAACTGCAGTGACGAGCAGATTATATTCAGGAACCTGCATGTTCCTAAAAATGGACACGTGCGGGTAATACTGTGTCACAAACTATGTACAACACAAGCACACAGCACGACTGTTCATTTTTGTACGTCGTAAGTTACATTATGAGTTCTTTTTACCCAACCAATAAGATTTGTATGTGACGTTTCGATGACTGTCACCTTCATGCACATAAAGGTGTAAAATGTGTACGAGTTGTCCACAAAATCGATGTCGATTCGGCTGCGTTGTAAGCGTAGATTCATCCTACGCATACAGCGTAGCCGAATCGACATCGATTTTGTGGACAACTCGTACACATTTTACACCTTTGTGTGCATACGCTTTACTGGTCATTTGATCGTACTAGTCATCGGAAAGTCAACGGGGGGAGAGCTAATATGTAGTCAGGCTTCTTACGTACGGTCCAGAAGTTGAATCGCTCCATACATTAATTGACCAATTTTTACTTAAAAGTTTATTTCTTTCTCAATGACGAAATTACATTTCAGTGAATGTATTTTTCACATAGAAATAGAATCCGAAAAAAAAAGAATAAACCTGATATAAATCAGTTTTCTAGAGAGAGTACTCAGCTACGTCGAAAATTTACGCTCATTGAAATGTGGAAATTTTAAAAATATCGTTTTCATTTGTTTTGCAAACTTGTGTGAATTTCAAATGGGTTAATTTGTTAACATTGAAGTTTCGGCCGAAAAAAGCCCAAATATACATACATTTAATGGATTTTAACTTTTTTTTAATTTCTACAATCATATAGTATGTATATGTATTTGCATAAAATTATTATTAATCCATAAAATGACACCTTTATAAAGACTCCGAAAATCTCAAACTGCAGTACCAAGTAATATGTCTTGGCAGTGAAAAATTAACGTTATTTAAAGAGTCCATTTTTATAGTGTACATAAACAAGATGTGTCAAAAGTTCCAGGAAGATGACCCTATCCTTTTGATAAAGTGCTGACTGGGGACCTCCTTACGTCCAGGTAAACAATGCGTTCAGGTATAACGCTCAAAAAAAAGAATTTCAAATCCGTTTAGAGTATAATTGTTAGATTTTATTAACCAAATAAATGTACCAAGTGCCTACAGTCTGGCTTTCTGTTTGCTGTGTCTAGGAAACCTTCCTTTTATGTAGATAGGTTTTGTTGTGTATTGATAATTCGCCATTGTGAACTATCTAGTACACAAGTCATCGGGATTGACGCAGTATCAACAGCTCAAAATAACCTCAAAAAAAAAGAAGATAAAACGGAATATAGAGATCTTATGTATTTCTTAATTTTGTGTAAACACATGTCGGTATTAAATGTCACGTTTTTGCATTGTAATGTTGATTCGCCCTTAGTGAAATTAGTCTCATACTTGCTAGCATTCTTAGATGTTTGTGCAGACTATTGACAACAAAAATATAGAATTGATTTAACGTGATTGATGTCCTAGCTTTTCTTCAGCGTGTTTGTCTGTGTAACTTTGAAATTTACAGACACATGTCGTCATGAATAATAGGTCCTCGGCGTATCAAACTCATCAAAGGCAGAGGAAACAAGACTCCCCATTTCTTCTATAGATAAAGGGTTCGTTTTGCAATTTTTATATTTTTTTCTTTCTAGAAACTTTTCGTTACGACAAAACAGTGGCGTTGTAACACAAAAGTATCTACGTCAGTTAAAGACACTTTTGTGCATATTCACAATTTTTTAATATTTCAGTGAATCATATTTTGCGTATGCATGTTAGTGTTTCGTTAAGGGGAGAAAGGTATATACATTTTTCTTATGAATATATAATTAAGTCATACGTGTAACACAGGTACTTATTGAACGAGTCACAAAATATAACAGAAGCAAAAACAAATCTAATATTGGTTTGACCAAAGACGTATAGAGCGTGAAAGTTTCTGGTGTGACCAAACTGTTGAACCAAAAGGACAAAAATGCTTCGATTAAGGGAAAATTATCTTCACCTAAGGAACGTTTGTGAAACGCAGGTCTGGAAGTTTTTCTGTTTTAGCTTTTGTTTCTCCTACTATTTGAAGTAAAACAGCAAAAATACCTTAGTTTCGCGCAAAATTAAGGAATTTAATTGACAACGGACAAATTGACCGCGCGTTAGGCCTACTAGAATCCCGACACGTGCACTTCTGGATGTTCCGCAACATTGGAAGGAATACCGACCACATTACTATACAATTTAACATGTACGCTGACTACAGTTAGGTTATACTCCAGCCATGTTGCATCTCTCTGATGGGTCAACATCTACATTTTATGTGAGAAGGGAGTTAACTCCTACTAAATGTATGGAGATGCTGGGCCACATCTGATAGCTATTATCGCGGAGTTGCTCACTTGATCCTTTTCTGAACCCAAAACTCCCCATTTGTATAAATACGCACAAGTAAGATCCAAGGATATGACGTCTTTTATTATCAAAACATTTACAATTTTAAGGTAATATATTTGTAGTTTTAAAGTAAAATGTAAAAGTTATGCCTTTGCCAACAGGCCAAATATTGGTTGAGTTGGAGGTTATATATATTTATGGTCAGTTATATTTCTGTTGGTTTCACCCTGTCCATCTGTGGGGTCACTGGTTTCTAGACCATAACTAAGGTAAGTTTTACCGGCTCATTAAGACACATTACCCTACAAGGTATGGCGTTCAAGCTTCAACATCAAGCTCACTAGCATCTTATACTAAAATTCATTCCAGGTCACTCTTAGCACAATTTGACTTAGAAATACTACCAAATAGGGGGCTGAAAATCCTAATACACCCATTCGTTTTGGTTTTAAAGGTCAAATATCAAGGCCAATGTTGCTACTATAAAATAAATTTTAGACTATAAGCTGTGTAATTTTTGACATTTTCAAAAACTGGGTGCTTGCTGAAGGCTTGCATTTCTAACTTGAGTAGTTTCCACTGTTTGTATTTATGCTGAACAGTGACCTTTGGGTGTGGCCCTAATTGTTTGAGGGATTTAAAAAAAGATTTCTCTACTTTGTTGAGGCATAATGAATCTTTTTTTAAATATTTTGAGAAGCCAAAAATGTGCAAAATGTTGAATAGGCTGACTGATAACAGACGACAGGCACTGCAGCCTAGCATAATGAGCTGCCCTGACCTCGTGGGCCAAGCCACCTTATCAGGATAATGGGATGCCCTGACCTTGTGGGTATAGCCACTTTATCAGGATAATGGGCGGCCCTGACCTCGTGGGCTAAGCCCCCTTATCAGGAAAATGGGCTGCCCTGACCTTGAGGGTCTAGCCACCTTATCGGGATAATGGGCTGCCCTAACCTCGTGGGCCAAGGCACCTTATCAGGATAATGCGCTGCCCTGACCTTGTGGGACTAGCCACCTAATCAGGATAATGGGCTGCCCTAACCTCGTGGGCCAAGGCACCTTATCAGGATAATTGGCTGCCCTGACCTTGTGGGACTAGCCACCTAATCAGGATAATGGGCTGACCTGACCTTCTGGGTCTAGCCACCTTATAAGGATAATGGGCTGCCCGGACCTTGTGGGTCTAGCCCCCTTATCAGGATAATGGGCGGCCCTGACCTCGTGGGCCGAGCCACCTTATCAGGATAATCGGCTGCCCTGACCTCGTTGGCCAAGCCACCTTATCTGGATAATGGGCTGCCCTGTCCCCGTGGGTCTAGCCGCCTTATCCGGATAATGGGCTGCCCTGAACTCTTGGGCCAAGCCACCTTATCTGGATAATGGGCTGCCCTGTCCTTGTGGGTCTAGCCTCCTTATCAGGATAATGGTCTGCCCTGACCTCGTGGGCTAAGCCCCCTTATCAGGAAAATGGGCTGCCCTGACCTGGTGGGTCTAGCCACCTTATCGGGATAATGGGCTGCCCTGAACTTGTGGGTCTAGCCACATTATCAGGATAATGAGCTGCCTTGACCTCGTGGGCCAAGCCGCCTTAACAGGATAATGGGCTGCCCGGACCTTGTGGGTCTAGCCGCCTTATCCGGATAATGGGCTGCCCTGAACTCTTGGGCCAAGCCACCTTATTAGGATAATGGGCTGCCCGGACCTTGTGGGTCTAGCCCCCTTATCAGGATAATGGTCTGCCCTGACCTCGTGGTCCAAGCCACCTTATCAGGAAAATGGGCTGCCCTGACCTTGGGGGTCTAGCCACCTTATCGGGATAATGGGCTGCCCTGTCCCCGTGGGTCTAGCCGCCTTATCCGGATAATGGGCTGCCCTGACCCCGTGGGCCAAGCCACCTTATAAGGATAATGGGCTGCCCGGACCTTGTGGGTCTAGCCGCCTTATCCGGATAATGGGCTGCCCTGACCTTGAGGGTCTAGCCACCTTATCAGGATAATGAGCTGGGAAAGAGAGCAAGGTCCTCCAGAAACAAAATTGAATCATAATTCAATTGATTCGAACAATTTATTAGTTGTCCAATGATATATAATATAATAATGATCACAAATTCAGCCTTTTCTCATCATCTCTTCTTCCTGTAATAGAAAAAACAATTTACTTACTTATAAGTAGGAAGGGGAAGATTTGTATTGATAAATTGATTAAGCATGAAAACATAATCATGACAACACACAAAATCTGCACCACAGAACACACTGACACAGCACGTGTCTGCGAACACAACGACAGAATAAACACTTATGATCACAATAACACACCACAATTCAGAGAACACAATGACACACTTCATACCACTGAACACAGTGAATCAACACACTACTGTGAACACAACACACTACTATGAACACAACACACTACTATGAACACAACACACATCTGTGAACACAACACACATCTGTGAACACAACACACGACTGTGAACACAACACACGTCTGTGAACAGAACACACTACTATGAACACAACAAACTACTATGAACACAACACACTACTCTGAACACAACACACTACTATGAACACAACACACATCTGTGAACACATAAGAGTTATTTATGGTAGCAGCATTCGACTTGGTCCGATTTTCTATCGATCTGATATAATATCAGACATACTTGTTCTCAAAACATTTTGGCAAAATGCGTTACTTGAGTTTGAAGTTACAATGGGTAAGTGTTGTGAATTTGTCCTGTCAAAATTGATATCAGGAGGTGATTTTGGGTGGCGATATAAGATTATACTGTATACAGAAATAATGTCCTACAAAAGTCTTTCAAAGTAACAGCTGAAGGTAGATTATATTATTCATTAATTTGTATCAACTTACTTTTTACCAAAACTGTTTTTCTGATTACCCATTGACCTTTTTTTCATGCCCATCTCTTTCCTTTCTTGGTATGAGGGACTGAAAAAGAAAACTCATTATATTTCAGAAAGGAAAAGTCATGAGTTATAAACACAATGACAGAAAATGATTAATGATATAATACATTTGTAGGTATCTTGTATTTAGGGGATAGTATGTTGTTTTTCGTGTCTATACTGGCGATTAGAACATGAAATTTAGTTTGTACTCGAGACCAATAGGTCGAGAGTTTAAACCAAATTTCATGTTCTAATCGCCAGGATAGACACGAAAAACAACATACTATCCCCATTCTAACACACCTTAACAATTAAACTACGCTTATGTGTTTAGCAACATTGTATTTCATTGCTACAAGTACATAGTAAAGTACTCTGTGACCTGAACTGGCGACGTGTCATTCTGCAGCGGACTGACCAATCAGAAAGAAGCTTACAAAAGTTGGTCATTTGGCCCCGCCCATACTGGGGAGCACTCGATCTGTATGTTGACGAGGCGGAATATTTGAATTGTTCGTGAATGTCCTTTTACCAAAGTTTATATGACACATTTGGATTAATAATGATCAAATTCTTACATTTTCATGTCAGTATCCATGCCAATCTGTGCGTATCGACCAAAATAGGTAATTTGCTTAGATTTGTGAAGAGTTTTATTAAAATTTTCATACAACACATGTGAAATGTTGTATTTGATTTCGGATCTAACTAGATACCTTCACACGGATGGAACGAACGTTTCAGTAATAAATGGAGGTAAGAACAAGGAATGTTTACTTTTTACATTTTAATTTATTCAACAATTACATTTCATCGGTCGGTCCTTTCTGTTCTGTTGTCTGCTATCCTTATCAGTGGGATTTCGCTAAGAGGCGAGCTTGATGCCATATTGTTTTGGTTAGAAACAGGGCGTTGCTTAAGTGCGATGGGAGGAGCTTAACATGATTGATCATGATTCTATCGCAGATTAGAACATGGTCCGTATCCAATCGAAACACGCGTTGCAAACAAATCGTGTTCGAATATTTGATAAATCAGCAATATTTATCAATGAATTCACATACTACCAGCAAAATTATAATTCATTTTGAATCAAATAACAGTATAATGTACAGAACCAGCATTACACCCTGGTTTTAACTACAGGCTAATGAGGGTGGGAGTCAATGTTGCCATCCCTCACTAGTACTACAAACTTACCCGGCCCTGAACTTCTTAACAGCAGATTTGCCAGTGTCTGTGAGTTCCCGATCGAAGGCCGACTTCCTTTTCTGTCCTTTATTTTTCTTCTTAGATTGACCTTGCAGCAAGAAGTGACATACAAATGTGAATTTTCTGGTTATAACAATATTTTTTACCAATACAATTTTGTCTATTATCTTTTTATTAATAGGGAGTACTGTGTATCACTTTTTTATTTACTGTTTTCCTCTTTATTCATGAGGTGGTAATGTCCCTTTGTTATAATAGAGTGTATGTCAATACTGCAAGCAAAATACAAACAAATGAATTGCTAAAATTTAATCGGAACAAATTCATGAAATTTTTACCAAGAGATAAAGACCCATTATCAATGATCATATTAAAAAAATATTCTATCCAACTGTTCATGGTAAAAAAAAATCTTTGAGAGAAAAAGTCTACCGGTACATGAAACCTAAATGTAGCTGCATCAGCAATAAATTCTTAGACTTTCTCTTGGCGTGACCCACTTCATTTGGTCCTGGGTTTTGGGAATGCTAACAAACTTATATTCAATCTTCTTACTTCTTATCTCCTATTACTCTACTAGCTGAGCAGTCTCACGATTATTTGAGATGCTATTTTAAATTTAATATTTCACTATTTACAACAGCTATTATAGATAGAGAAATTTATCGAATGTGATCGATGTTTTCCATGGACAATTTGTAATCTAAATACAGTTAAGAAAAACCTTGCACATCACTGAACCTCTTACAGTACAGCAGTAACTGAATATGTTTCCCACTGCACATCACTGAACCCCTTACAGTACAGCAGTAACTGGATATGTTTCCCACTGCACATCACTGAACCCCTTACAGGACAGCAGTAACTGAATATGTTTCCCACTGCACATAACTGAACCCCTTACAGTACAGCAGTAACTGAGTATGTTTCCCACTGCACATCACTGAACCCCTCACAGTACAGCAGTAACTGAATATGTTTCCCACTGCATATCACTGAACCCCTTACAGTACAGCAGTAACGGAATATGTTTCCCACTGCACATCACTGAACCTCTTACAGTACAGCAGTAACTCAATATGTTTCCCACTGCACATCACTGAACCCCTCACAGTACAGCAGTAACTGAATATGTTTCCCACGGCACATCACTGACCCCCTCCCAGTACAGCAGTAACTGAATATGTTTCCCACTACACATCACTGAACCCCTTACAGTACAGCAGTAACTGAGTATGTTTCCCACTGCACATCACTGAACCCCTTACGGTACAGCAGTAACTGAATATGTTTCCCACTGCATATCACTGAACCCCTTACAGCACAGCAGTAACTGAATATGTTCCCACTGCACATCACTGAACCCCTTACAGGACAGCAGTAACTGAATATGTTTCCCACTGCATATCACTGACCCCCTTACAGTACAGCAGTAACTGAATATGTTCCCACTGCACATCACTGAACCCCTTACAGGACAGCAGTAACTGAATATGTTTCCCACTGCATATCACTGAACCCCTTACAGTACAGCAGTAACTGGATATGATTACCACTGCACATCACTGAACCCCTTACAGTACAGTAGTAACTGAATATGTTTCCCACTGCACATCACTGACAGTAACTGAATATGTTTCCCACTGCACATCTCTGAACCCCTTACAGTACAGCAGTAACTGAACATGTTTCCCACTGCATATCACTGAACCCCTTACAGCACAGCAGTAACTGAATATGTTTCCCACTGCATATCACTGAACCCCTTACAGTACAGCAGTAACTGGATATGATTCCCACTGCACATCACTGATCCCCTTGCAGTACAGCAGTAACTGAATATGATTCCCACTGCACATCACTGAACCCTTCCCAGTACAGCAGTACAAACAAATTGTGCTGTGAAACAAGGTGAGAATTGTAAGATAAGGTTAGGTTTCCTCTTGACAAATGTGAAACCTAATTAGGTGATAAATTTGACAGTTGGTGCCTCTACCTGATGTTTCGTCGTCGTCGTAGTGGACTCTCAGTTTCTGCGGCCTGAATGATTTTTTAATAGATTTGGTGGAGAAGAGCTGTGACTTTGAAATCTCGTGGAGTACTCTGTCCTCAGACTGTTGACAAAAATGTATTTAACAAGTCAGGAAAATTTGAAACACATAAAGTTTGGAGATTACTGGCAAATCTTTTAATAATTCTAATCAAATATTCTTTGGATGAATCAATTTATAGAACTGATTGCACACTTCAAAATAACATTAGGTTATAAAGCCAGAAACATAAAATTTGTAAAACCTAAGTGTCTCAGTAAATAACTGGTAACGAATGCTCATAAGTTACTTTGTGGAATTCCCATTCTCTAACAAAGCAGCTCCATTCCAGTTATATCTTTACTCGGTACAAATAACAACTTACTGTCTTCTTTTCCTTTGCCATCTTTTTGTTAGTTCCAGTTCCAGAAAATTTTCCTAGTCTTAAAGTCTCTACAAATTAACAATTGACAAAACATGAAACTCCCCGGCTTGCGCATGGTAGATATGTACGTGTGGTAAGGGATGATTACAAGCATGGTAATATTACAATATTGAAAATAAAATAACCTGTGTCACCTGGGTAACAAAGATAAACCTGTGATGTGTCACCTGGGTAACAAAGATACACTTGTGATGTGTCACCTGGATAACAAAGATAAACCTGTGATGTGTCACCTGGGTAACAAGATAAACCTGTGATGTGTCACCTGGGTAACAAAGATACACCTGTGTTGTGTCACCTGGGTAACAAAGATACACCTGTGATTTGTCACCTGGGTAACAAAGATACACCTGTGATGTGTCACCTGGGTAACAAAGATAAATCTGGAGACTCTCCACACCATTTGATTAATTATATAATACTTATGAGCTTGGGAACATTACACAAAGTAAACGTATAAGGGGTTGGTCAGTTAAGGAGATGCTCTTTTATAAATCCCCCCACCCGTACCGGCAAATAATTATATCCTTGGGATCACTTTACGACTATAATTTGAATTTTATCTTTGCTTTGTTATAAATTCTTTGAATGGTATAATAGTATGTATTTGACAAAAAGAAACAGAAACGATTATAGCCACTTTGTGGTGTGTAAGTAAATTTTTTCACATTCCTGATTTTATAAAAGTTGTGAAAATCCAGATTCCATCCCTCTAACAATTATCTTAGACTCTACAACAAATAAATTATCAATTTTAAGTGTCTTCCTACCCCTCATATTTCCATTTCTGGAATACCTTTATGAATAAAGAAAGGCAATAGATATATGTATGTAAAGACACTATGATTATTTTTGAGAACTGAGTCCTACCCAGATTTGTTAATACAATTCAATCATTATTTTAATACTGATACTTTACACAGATAACTACATTTTAATTATAATTCAGATTCTGTAAACATGCTGTTCTAAAATGTATAAAACTATTACCATTAAATCCAGGAAACAAGGGATACTTTTTACAAGTTTTGGGTGTACACTTGTACTGATAAACACTAGTACCTGGTTAATCTAAATTCTACAAACTAGGTACACTAGGCTTACTGCAGGTAAAATACAGTAATTGAAGCTTAATTCATTCAGCCATGCTACCTTTTTCATCTTTACGCTCCTTATGCGTCTGGAACCAGCCCCTTTTAGGGGCCGCCTCCCCCTCCGCATTGATGAGGTTCTGTGCCTTGTTCATGTGGTTTTCTGTGGCCCTAAGTTCGCGCTCTTCCTTCTCTTGTTCCTCTATCTTGGCAACCTCCTTCTCAAGGCGCCCTATTCGGTCCCGGTACTTGGTGATTACCTCTGTAAGAAGATCAATGTTTATAATAGGACTGAGAGGGTCTTGAACGAGAAGTCAAATTCAATATAACAACAATTTTGAGTGAAAAAAACCCCCAGGTAATGTAAAATACACAACAGTACCTAATACTGGTGTATATATAATAATATTGACAATGCAAAGTTTTCTGTGAATTGTGTAAAAACTCAATTAATTCAAGGTCAATAGGTTCTGTGACCTTGAACATCCTCTGACCCCAAACACGTACAACTAGTATAAGTCCAATCAATATTACATCCAATCATTGTTCAATACCTTGAGGAACTATCCGGGTCTTCAGTGGAGCTTTGGCCTGTTTGACAATTTCCTTGAGTACCTTTCTCTCCTGTTCACCAACCAATGTCACAGATCTATACAGAGACAATTGTGTAGTAAAAATTACCTTCACCGTCTAGCTTGATGAACTGTATAGCACTTTAATTAGTAGGGACAAACTTTCATGATTTTACTTCTGGAATAAATAAGCTGCATTTAACTCATTCACCCCTGGAATTTTATAATAAACTATTTCATCCTTTGATTTGGAGGAGTTCAAATGTGTCTTCAGGGGTAAATGAGTTAAAATTCATGCCACACCATTCATGATCAATAGTTTTACTAGCTCTCACTCAGAAGGAAAAAAAACCATTTGTGGAGTTTCACATTTATTGTTCCAGGTTGGAATACAAGTGAAAACAAAACTTTGTAAAATATATACACTGTTACATTTTGTTGATGATCCTGCTGTGTAAAATTGAAATAATATATAATGAAATTTATTTATGTGAAGTTTTCCATTTATATTCGATTTCAGTGATACCTGTGTTAATATTTGCTGCAGGCCAGTACATGTGATCTTCACTCATTTAAGTTATACATATACCTAGCTGTACCTATGTTTGCAGGTTCTACTGTAACCATGAAGATATGACTGATTTAAGTTCTACGCTTAACGTAATGTAGACTTACCTGCCCTTACGTCCTGCACGAGCTGTTCTTCCCACTCGGTGAACGTAATGCTTGGTCGTGTTTGGCATCGTAAAATTTATCACCTGATCAGAAATAAGAAATGACATTGATTTTATAAAGCTGTTCATCATGGACCTCAATTAAAATATTGTCTATAAAAGCAGGGATTTATCAATGTCTACTGGTAATTTCTGCTGCATTTTATCTTTCACATTTCTGCCCTTTGAGGGTGAACTATTATGAGGGAATATCAGTACACAATATATCATAGATTGTAAAAAGAACATAAAGGGCAATATTAATACAGGGTATTAATGGATTTTATTGCTATTGGGCAACTATTTGATTGGCCAAACATTTCATGGTATAGTTTTATACACATAGCAGATAAAAAACAGGTATCATTTCGATACAGCTTAAAGGACTATGTATGGTTTGGGCCTTTTTTGGCCCCCAAATCCATCAAAATTAAAAATCTGCAATAGAACTTTGAAACGAATGTTTCTTTAATTTGGAATACTTCCCCAGTACTATTGTGTAAATATTTATTTGTGTTTTCAATTTTGGCTGCCATGGTAACGAGGTCATATTTGCATAAATTATTGAAATTTGATTATTCAGTCAATTTTGACTGGTTTTCACCTAGTTTTTCTCTTAGCTACCATAGAGCGCACTCTTGAACAAACTTTATATTTCTCCTAAAGATGTATTACAGGTGCCTACACATTATCTTTTGATATTAAGTTTGTTCAAGCATGCGTTCTATAGTTTCTAGGAGAAAACCTATGCAAAATATCCCAATATTCACTGAATATTCAAATTTTTCTAATTTATGCAAATTTGAACTTGTTACCATGGCAACAATAATTAGAAATATAAATAAATATTTTCATAATAGTATTTAGGAAGTATTCGAAATTAAAGAAACAGTCATTTCAAAGTTCATTTAAAGGTTTTGAATTTTGATGCATTTGGGGGCCAAAACAGTCCCAAACCATACATAGTCCTTTTATTTTAATAATAGAAATGGGATACAATAGTACACATACTTTAAGTATCCATAAACACAGTAATCCTAAAGTGTTCAGACTTTTATAAAGATGTCTACCGGTAGTACAATGTACTCACAGTTTTCACGCCCTGTATGTCCAGACCTCTGGCTGCTAAATCTGTAGCCAACAAAACATCCACCTCACCAGCCTTGAACTTTTTAAGAGTCTCCAATCGCTATTTCACAAAAATAAAAAGTAGTAGTGGTATTATGTAGGCCTTGGTACATATTCCGTTATATAATGACTTGCTGATTGCAAAACAATTTTAATACAAAACCTCCATTATTAATAGGTAATATTAAGGTATTACATGAATTATTATAGGGATAATTAGGTACCACTAAGTACGTTTACAGTATTCGGTTTTAATACCTTCTCGGGATCCAAAAAATATTTGTTCAAGTAATCTAGAATAATAATGGTTCCAGTAATCTAGTCTTTTGATTATCAAACAACTATGCACACCTGTAATCTCATTAACTTACCTGTGCCTGTGAGAGATTGCCGTGTAACTCGCCTACATTCACCCCTAGCAGTCCAAGTATTATGTGCATACGATGTGCCTGTTTCTTTGTCTGTATGAACACAATACACTGGTCACGAAATGTTCGGCTCACCAGGGCTACAACAGAGATTTGTGACAAAGTGAGTAGACTTAAGACAGACTTTTGCTTAGCGTTGGTATATGTCCATGAGATTGCACCTGTTATAAGTGTCGTTAGACATGTACTACATTCTATGCCTGGATACAAAACAAATCTGCTTCAAATTAGTTGATGTATCATATATCAGTGCCTTAACATTTACAATAAACACACAGATAACTATCACCTGTTTTTTACTATATGTAAATAACCTCACTAATACATGTAGCATGACAGGAAAAGTTAGACGACACAATTGTCAGCCTTACTGTGGGCACAAGTTAGACGACACAATTGTCAGCCTTACTGTGGGCACAAGCTAGACGACACAATTGTCAGCCTTACTATGGGCACAAGCTAGACAACACAATTGTCAGCCTTACTGTGGGCACAAGTTAGGCGACACAATTGTCAGCCTTACTGTGGGCACAAGCTAGACGACACAGTTGTCAGCCTTACTGTGGGCACAAGCTAGACGACAAAATAGTCAGCCTTACTGTGGGCACAAGCTAAGTGCCAAACTACTTTTATTAGTCACTTTGTTATAGAATTCATTTCACTGGTGCATGGGGAGGTGAACCTTACCTTTACAAATTCAGAAAGGATAACATACGGAAATTACAAACAGGTTACCACATCAAACAGTCAATATCGATGTACTAAAGAAATGATAGTTAGCGACTAACTAAATTCTATTGACATTTGACACAGACAAACAATGATTCAAACAACTGGTATTTTTATCATAATTATGCAGCATAAAATCACACATTGTTACAAAACGTTTTCTTTTCTGAACAAACCACTGTTAGAATACTGATGTAAGGGCAGATAGCCAGTTATCTCCCCTGTCTAGATGGAGACTGTTAAACCTACCTGCTACAATGGCCTCACGGTCACCCTCCCTGTTGGGGCGTATCCTTACAAACTCCTGACGCAGACCAAGAGCTACATCTGTACTTTCATTCACAAAGATTTTGACAGGATTCCTCAGAGAAACAGCAGCCAGGTCTTTTACCTAACAATCAACATCAACATCCTCACAATTTTAACATATTGTTTTCTGCATTTACTCATGTCATGTTTTCAATGATTTTGTTCTCCTATGAAGTATTCTGGGCCATTCAAATTTTAAAGAAATTTTGACATGAAAATTTGTAACATTGTAGTATTACTTTTTATGATCTTAGTATGCATTCCAGTAAAAATGTGTTTTTAAACTGATTGCTAGATTATGATGGAGGTCACACGAAAGTACTTACTGACAAAGGTTTATACTGTATTAACAGTGATGGAGGTCACAAGAACGTGCGTACTGACGAAGGTTTATACTGTATAAACAGTGATGGAGGTCAAAAGAAAGTGCTTACTGACAAAGGTTTATACTGTATAAACAGTGATGGAGGTCACAAGAACGTGCTTACTGACAAAGGTTTATACTGTGAAAACAGTGATGGAGGTCACAAGAACGTGCTTACTGACAAAGGTTTATACTGTATAAATAGTGATGGAGGTCACAAGGAAGTGCTTACTCACAAAGGTTTATACTGTATAAACAGTGATGGAGGTCACAAGAACGTGCTTACTGACAAAGGTTTATACTGTATAAATAGTGATGGAGGTCACAAGGAAGTGCTTACTGACAAAGGTTTATACTGTATAAACAGTGATGGAGGTCACAAGAACGTGCGCACTGACAAAGGTTTATACTGTATAAACAGTGATGGAGGTCACAAGAAAGTGCTTACTGACAAAGGTTTATACTGTATAAACAGTGATGGTGGTCACAAGGAAATGCTTACAGACAAAGATTTATACTGTATAAATAGTGATGGAGGTCACAAGGAAGTGCTTACTGACAAAGATTTATACTGTATAAACAGTGCTGGAGGTCACAAGAAAGTGCTTACAGACAAAGGTTTATACTGTGAAAACAGTGATGCAGGTCACAAGAACGTGCTTACTGACAAAGGGGTATACTGTATAAAGAGTGCTGTAGGTCACAAGAAAGTGCTTATTGACAAAGGTTTATACTGGGAAAACAGTGATGGAGGGCACAAGAAAGAGCTTACTGACAAAGGTTTATACTGTATAAAAAGTGATGGAGGTCTCAAGAAAGTGCTTACTGACAAAGGGTTATACTGTATAAACAGCGATGGAGGTCACAAGAAAGTGCTTACTGACAAAGGTTTATACTGTATAAAGAGTGCTGGAGGTCACAAGAAAGTGCTTACTGACAAAGATTTATACTGTATAAACAGTGATGGAGGTCACAAGAAAGTGCTTACTGACAAAGATTTATACTGTATAAACAGTGATGGAGGTCACAAGAAAGTGCTTACTGACAAAGGTTTATACTGTATAAACAGTGATGGAGGTCACAAGAAAGTGCTTACAGACAAAGATTTATACTGTATAAACAGTGATGGAGGTCACAAGAAAGTGCTTACTGACAAAGGTTTATACTGTATAAACAGTGATGGAGGTCATAAGGAAGTGCTTACTGACAAAATTTATACTGTATAAACAGTGATGGAGGTCATAAGGAAGTGCTTACTGACAAAGATTTATACTGTATAAACAGTGATGGAGGTCACAAGGAAGTGCTTACTGACAAAGATTTATACTGTATAAACAGTGATGGAGGTCACAAGGAAGTGCTTACTGACAAAGATTTATACTGTATAAACAGTGATGGAGGTCACAAGGAAGTGCTTACTGACAAAGATTTATACTGTATAAACAGTGATGGAGGTCACAAGGAAGTGCTTACTGACAAAGATTTATACTGTATAAACAGTGATGGAGGTCACAAGGAAGTGCTTACTGACAAAGGTTTATGCTGTATAAACAGTGATGGAGGTCACAAGGAAGTGCTTACTGACAAAGGTTTATACTGTATAAACAGTGATGGAGGTCAAAAGAAAGTGCTTACAGACAAATTTATAATGATAATTTTTTTTATGAAACAGACACTTTTAAAGATAATTCCATTATGTGATCATGGTGACCTTGACTGGTATTTAAGCCAGAACTATTACTTAATGTGACATTGACCTTACCTCTTCTGTCATGGTAGCTGAAAACAACATTGTTTGTCTCGTACGTGAACACTGTCGGATAACTTCTTTCATCTGCTCCGCAAAATATTCATCCAGCATTCTAAAACACCACAGCATAACTTCATTGACCAGGCATCAAGTTGTTATAAATCCACTTCAGGATATTAGTGGTTATTGTGACATGCTTATGTTACCAACAGAGATACACACTAAGAAATATGTAAGACAAATTGTTGAACAGATAGAACCTACTTTTATGAAGTTTGTTGATGAAACATTTGAATGGTACAGAAGAGTCATTTATATCACCAAAGTAATTATATACATTGTATTAAAATTCCAGTTAAATGGTTTAAAGGTAGATAACTCCACCACCAATCACATGCATATGTAAGGTAGCATGCATTGACCTTGTTTTTTGAAAGTATGCGAGTTGTGTAGCCAAGTATTTATTAGCCCTATGTGTTCACCTGTCTGCCTCGTCAAGGACTAGGATCTCTATACCGTGGAGACCAAAGCTGGGCGAGTTCTGTAGATGGTCGAGGAGTCGTCCAGGTGTGGCTATGACAATGTCTGGATTCAGTCTTAGTGCTGCCTCCTGTGCCTTCAGGTCCAACCCACCTGTATAAAGGTAATCACATGTCCATTACCGCACCATCCAGGTAAGTAACTTAACTAGCAATACGTTGTTCAGACAAGCGTTATGTGTGGAAATATAATAATAATAATAATAATATAGCATTTGATATAGCACCCTATCTAGCTAACATAAGCCACTCTAAAGCGCTTTAAAGTACATAGATATACAATTAATACATTTAGCATATACATTAATCTATTCAATTTTGAGGAATTCGCAGGAGCTGCCTTATCAGGCGCTAACTACTAGTCCTATGCCACCTGGCTGATATCTCCCTATGTGTGTATGCCTGCATGTGTGCTGGAGATGTAATGCGTTCTGTTTGTAGTGGGATCGTGCTTCAAACGGTATCATTTATAATGCCACATCACTTGAACGCTACAGCACAGATACCCCATCATCTACCCCTGATCAATTTATTCTCCACCTGGGTCGTTGGAGTTGTGGGCAGGAGAAAAACACTTTCTCTGAATATCCATGCGTACGATGACTTCGGGGATCGAACCCCGGGCCGCCTGCTTCGAAGGCCAGATTGTTAACCACTCGACCAATCCGCCCATATCCGATAGTTTTACCTGCTATTCAAATATTTTTTACTACAACATTAACCAAATTAATAGTATTCTGGTACGCTGGGAATACCAATACAGTGTACTAGAAAACCCATCAGATCTGCTTTCTGCTACTTGGTCTAGGTATATCAAATTTGTTTACCATCAATGTTTTCAATCATGATTCAATATGCTTTTCTAATTTCAAAGTCAAATCATTTATAAAATCATGCTTTAATAAAGGAATTCAGAATAACAGGTTCTTTACTGCGTAATATTTCCTGGTAATGAACTGGAACATGCATTAAAGTCTGGGAAACTTGATAATGATTCTAAATCCGTGTGAAATACAAGGTATTCTCCTGAAATGCTAACCCCTTGCAAAATTATCCCTGAACTGATATATATCACTTTCAACAACTGCAACCTTTCATAGTGACTTAATTAGTAAAATGTGCACAAGTCAACAATACTATTATCTTAATGAATCAGAGAAGAGTTATTTCCCCTTTTAGTAAAAGTTACCTGTTGATGAAGTCAAGCTCAAGACATCCCCTTCTTAAGAACAGAACCCTAAGACAGTTAGTCCATCATAACTTACCCCAATGAAGGGGATCTGTGTAACATGTAGGGGAGGGAGGGGAAGGGGGAAATAAATCATTAGACATGAAAGGGGATGGTCAATCATTAGAGACATTTTCAAAATTTAGTACTTACCTGTGGATAGTGTGATTTGTATGTGTGTGTACCGGGCCAGTTGCTTGGCAACAGTGAACACCTGGATAGCCAGTTCTCGTGTGGGGACTATGACGATAACACGTGTCACGGCGTCCTGCTTCGGTTTGTACAACAGTCGTTCCAGGATTGGCAGCATAAATGCCACAGTTTTACCTAAAACCAGGACAAATCCCAGTTCATATTTGAAATAATTTTTCATAATTCTGACATCTTTTTATTATATAAACACATCTTATAAAGACTGCATTTGAAAGAAACTCAATAGGGCGGTAGGAATATGATGTTTAGACTAGTAGACTAGAAAATATAAGTAGTCGTATGCTTTAAATATTCAACTGAAATTAAAGATTTATGTAACTTTTGGGGGGGGGGAGGAGGAGGGGGGGCAACTCATGCATTTATGAAAAAAAAAAGGAAAAAGTATCAGATTGATATCCTGTTTGCAATTTCATAACCACATTTAGAGAATAGATTACAACATATGTTTTCTATGTAATGCTTTCTGGCATATTGATGTGGGGTGTCTGTAAAATTTCAATAGTGTAGATACTCACCAGATCCAGTAACAGCACAAGCACACAGGTCCTTGCCCAGCAGTGCCACAGGTATTGTGGCTCCCTGAATGGGTGTCGGCTTCTCAAAGTTCATGGCGGCCAGCCCCTGTGAGATTAATGTGTATATCTTACTCAGGATTCTCCTCAGAAAGTTATCAGATAATCTGCTTCCTGATTCTTAGGGGATGACCTGACAAGGACTACAGTGTTATAGTGTTATGGTATTTTGGTTACCAGGTAACTTGCACTGTCAGCTTCTAAATGTTTGGGAGGGAAATCAAGGCCTGAATGTATACATTGTTCTCTAACCCTGGACAGGTGTATCCACACTTTTACCAGTGTGAGATTTCCTTGTCTCACCCTAGGGTTCAGACGGGGGCATTCCCCTATCAACAATACAATGACGTCACGTCAACAATCCATCAACGTCACGTCAACCCTGAATTTAGCCTGTGACGTTATCATTACAGCGTTTTATAAAAAGACTAAATTTTATTAAAAAAGTTACCTTCATCAGTGGCCTGGAAATATTCATATCATGGAAGCTGACACGGTCGTCAAATGTATCAATACATTCTGAAAACTCAATCTTTTCCTGTTCCTGTAGGTAATAAACAGAGTTACGATACAGTGAAGATATAGAAATGATTTTTATAAATAGACAATGTGATGCTTATAGTATCATAGCCTGTTCCTGTAGGTAATAAACAGAGTTACGATACAGTGAAGATATAGAAATGATTTTTATAAATAGACAATGTGATAATTACAGTATCAAAGCCTTTGATCATTGTGTAGTTAACGAGAGAAATATTTGTTTGAACTAACTGCTAACTTTACAGTTAGTGATCAGACCCAAACTTTATTTAGCTACTGTAGCCGCAGAAAGAATCTTTAAGGAGATATTACATATACTTCATTTGAAAAAGCTCACCTCTTCACTTTCATCATCTTGCTTCTTTTTCCGTTGTTTCTTTTTCCTTTTCTCTTTTGTTCTGACAGTATCTAAGAAATAACAACAGATTAACAAAATCACACACCCAGGAATACTATACATCTTAATTCTTCCCTTTAAATTTCAAAAACAAATCTCAATCAGTATTTTCAATACCTGTAAGCTAATCTTGACAAAAATGTGTGTGTAGTTTGGTCCTACATGAAATTTCATTAAATCTGGTTCTCCAGTTTACTAAATATCAACCTAATTTCCATAATTTTTAATAAATGTTACACAATCTAGTTCTCAAAGAAAAGCTGAAATCAATCCCACACAAATCAGTCTCTCAAACACTGTGAAATCAAGTACAGTGTGATAGTACTATATCCAGCGGTTTTTCTATCTAAATTTTACAACAGCCTGTTCCTACATGAACTGGGAAAATATTGGATTACTTGGAAGATATTCCTCCTTTTTTCTCTCCATTCTAAGGAAATAAAGCACCTTTTTGATACGGGAGGCAGCCTGTATTTGGCTGTAAAACAAGGCAAAAAAAATCACTGATATTATGTACCACTGTAACAATATCTGATACTAATCGCTAGTAATTACCTGTCATCATTTCCTCATCAGAGGAGATATCCTCTTCCATCTCCTCATCTTCACTCTCAACATCTTCATCTTTGTTCTGAAACGCAAGAAACAAATACTAAATTAAGGTATTTCTAACACTTTTGATACAGTTGGACAGCCATGGTAATTTCCTTTTTTTATTCACCTCAGTGGTCATGTTCATTCTATTATCTTATCAAAATAAGAAAAAACGTTGCAAGGAATCTCAATTAATTTACAGGTTTGTCTCATAATCCTATGTATAACTAAATCACTTGCTTGGGACTCAAAAAGGGTAGAAAGATATCCCTCTTTTTTAAAGTTCAAGCATTTTGGTTTAAAAGTTGATTACAACAATAATTTTTACACTTTATCATTTAAACAAGAAGCCTAGAAGGGCCTGTATTGCTACATAGAGTTGTTGGCCAAATATTGTGAAGTTATTAGGTGTGATTGGATATTCAGAAGCGGATGAAGGTTAAAAGTTATTTGACCCCTGTGATCTTAAAAGTAGATCAAGGTCATTTTCATTCTCCAATTTTGTTGGGCTCCGTCATAGGATGCTACTGGCCAAATATTATGACTCTAGGTCTTACAGATCTTCAGAAGAAGCCATTTGAAGGTTTAGACCTATTTGACCCTTGTGACCTTGAAAGTAGGTCAAGGTAATTTTCATTCGCAAACTTTGTCGGATTCCATCCCAGGATGTTACTGGCGTAATATCATGACTAGGACTTTTGGATTCAGAAGAAGTTGTTTAAACAAAAAGTTGACAAACGACGGACGCCGCGCCATGGCATAAGCTCCCATGCCCTAAAAATACTAAGGAGTCAAACTCAAAGCTGGTTATTATGCTGTCATTTTTCTGACTAAATTAATTATCTCTTTGGGAGCTGGCATGACGAGCATCTCAACATTATTGACCAAAATATACAATAGATAGGTGACTTGGTCATTACCTGTGATTTATACATCCTTTAGTTTTCTTTTAAGTTTTTCTAGCTTGATTTGCTAGATGCTAACAACAATTTCAATAAATTTGGTCCATGCATGGAGTTTATTTAATTCATTATACATATATATATATATAAAGCTTTTGTTTTCTATCCATAGTTTTGATCTCTATGTTTTTCAAACCATCCTGATATCATGTTTTTACAAGGCTATACATACTTTTGTGATGTTTCCTTATTTCAAAATATTTCATTTACAATGCTATAATATAACAAATGGTACAGAGTTGAGAATATATTAATAAAAGGATAGTGTTTTCCTGTGATGTTTTCCATTATGTGGACCTAAATGCTGAAGATTCTATAATCACAAGTATTAAAACATTTATCTTAGATACCAAAACCTCTGTGAACCAAAATGACTAAAACCCCGTCTTTTCTGACACTTCTTTGGTTAACACTCAGGAATGACAGTATGACATATTAGACAAAGACTGGTGATGTCAGTTTTCTCCAACAAGATTACTCACTTCCCTCTTTATCTTCTTTCGTGCCTTTGCAATTTTTTCATCTAAGGATGTTTCATCTTGTCTTTTTTGCTGAATTTTTAAGCCATAATCTACACTAAATGCTGCATGCAAATCCTTTTCATTGGCAAAGACAAAACTTGTATTGAATTCTTCCGTTTGCTTCTTGTTCTTTTTCTTCTTCTTTGCAATTTTAACAGCATCCTAAAAATGAAAAATGAAAAAGTCTTGTAAACAGTGATAAGAAACATCTCGTCTGAGGAAAATTAGATGTGTTCTCTGATCTTTTGCACATCATTTTATCCATACCACAAGTCTGCGGACTTGTTATGGTAGGAAATGTAAAGGCTTTTTTAACATCAGCAGGGGGCTCTCAGAATATGAGGGGGAAAAGTCAGCTCTTCTTGTTTTATTTAAATGCCTGTAGAAAAACATTTTTCTTAACTATAACCTTTTTATGAAATTGGAATAAAATAGAAACAAAAAATGGTAAAAGTAAATTTTTAATGTAACTTTTACATGTTATCAAAACAAGAGGCCCAGAGGGCCTGTATCGCTCACCTGAATACCAAAGCAATCATGGCAAAATATTCTCCGAATGAGATCAAGGGAATATGCCAGACCCCAAGGCCAATCCTTGTAGCATATCTGTATTAGATTCTTCATGCCCAGCAATTTTATGTATGGTTATGGGGTGGGGATCTCAACTGTTTCCAAGCTTTGACTCAGAAACTAGGTCCCTAGGGTTGTGGCCAGACCCCAGGATCAATTCTAATATCGTGACTGCATTTGTCTCTTTTTGCCCAGCATTTGTATATATAGTTTTGGGGTGGGGATCTCAACCATTTCAAAGTTATGACCCAGGGGTTAAGTCTGCAAGGGTGGGGCAGACCCTGGGGTCAATTCTAATATCATGACTGCATTCGTCTTTTTATGCCCAACAATTGTATATATAGTTTTGGGGTGGGGATCTAAACCATTTCGAAGTTATGACCCAGGGGTTAAGTCTCCAAGGGTGGGGCAGTCCCCAAGGCCATCCTGGAAGCATATGTGCAATCATCTCTTTATACTCAGCAATTGTATATACCGTTATAGGGTGGGGCTCTCAACTGTTTCCAAGCTATGACTAACAAATTAGGTCCCTAGGGTTTCGGTCAGACCCCAGGGTCTATTCTGATATCATGACTGCATTCGTCTTTTTATGCCCAGCATTTATATATATAGTTTTGGGGTGGGGATCTCAACAGTTTTAAAGTTATGGCCCAGGGACTATGTCTCCAAGGGTGGGGCCAGACCCTATAGCCATCCTGGAAGCAAATGTGCATTCTTCTCTTTATACTCAGCAATTGTATACCATGGTTATATGGTGGGGATCTCAACCATTTCCAAGTAATACACTTTTTTTGGCTCAACCCCTTAGCCCGGGGGGTCAGCCCCACCATTTTTACAATTTTGAATCCCTGCGACCTAGGGATGCTTCCGACCAAATATGATCAATATCCATGGTAATGTTCTACAGTAGAAGTCGTTTATAGCAATATAGCCAAATTGCTCCCTTTTTGGCCCCGCCCTCAGCCCCACCATTTGTATAATTTTGAATCCCCACCACCTAGGGATGCTTCCAGTCAAATATGGTTGATATCCATGGCATAGTTCCAGAGAAGAAGTCGCTTAAAGCAATATAGCCAAATTGACTCCTTTTGGCCCCGCCCTTCAGCCCCCTGGGGGGTCAGCCCAACCATTTGTACAATTTTGAATCACCACCACCAAGGGATGCTTCTAGTCAAATATGGTTGATATCCATGGCATAGTTCTACAGAAGAAGTCGTTTGTAGCAATATAGCCAAATTGCCCCCTTTTTGCCCCGCCCCTCAGCCCCCTGGGGGGTCAGCCCAACCATTTGTACAATTTTGAATCCCCACCACCTAGGGATGCTTCCAGTCAAATATGGTTGATATCCATGGCATAGTTCTACAGAAGTCGTTTGTAGTAATATAGCCAAATTGCCACCTTTTTGCCCCGCCCCTCAGCCCCCTGGGGGGTCAGCAACACCATTTGTACAATTTTGAATCCCCACCACCTAGGGATGCTTCCAGTCAAATTTAGTTGAATTCCAATCAGTGGTTAAGAAGAAGAAGTCGTTTAAAGAAATTGTTGACGTACGCACGGACGACGGACGCAACGGTATGGCATAAGCTCACCTTGGTCCTTCGGACCAGGTGAGCTAATAATGTGACTGCGACACATTTTGGTTGGTCCTCCAATATGTAATTCTGTAACTGTTGACTGTAGTGATGCTATTGCTGCAGGTTTTTAACTGGTTGGGCACAACGGCGCATATGGGTAATAATCCTGCATTTTGGTACCATTTACCAATTTCAGTAACAATTTTATATACTGAAATGGGGAATAAAGTGAAAAAAACCACACAAAGTTCTTTTAAACACTTGAACTTAATAGACTTGGAACAAAACAAAAAGGCGTTTTTCTTTCAACTGGAAGAATTGCATCTATTTTTGGTACTTTCCCACATGCAAATAGTTTATTTTTGCATTTGTATTATGTTTCATGACTGAATAAATGCGACTTGGACAAACAACTCCAAAAAGTTAAGAGTAAAGTGATTTTGGCTATTTTTAGTAACAAATCCATACCCCTATTATTGGCGTATACTAGGCGAGTTTGCGTATTATACGTAAGTTAGTGGTTTTCCAGGACCTTATAACTGATTTTTGACACATTTATTTTGTTGACACATTTATTTATTTATAAATATTTTTGCAAAAAGTGATCCAATTTTGGTACTGATCCGATTTGGGTACTGATACGATTGGGTACTGATCCGATTTGGGTAGCGATTTGGGTACTGATCCGATTTTGGGTACCGATCCGATTTGGGTACTGTCAGATCCGATGTTAAACAATTACAATGTCAAGCACATTGCTGTTGTACTTTTCCTCTTGTTTTTTGGCAATTTCAACCTTAAGGAAACTGGTCAATCAAAGTTAATGAAATCATTATTTTTTATTCCATCTGAACAAATTGGTAAGATCCCATACAGTAGCGTTCACAAAAAAGTATAGTAGTATCCGTCAAAATAGGTTACTGGTGAACATAAACAGATCGCCATGTAGGCCACGTGGGTGTGTATAATTTATTTGTTCGTCGTAAATCTCCCTTGTGTATGCAAAAAACCCTTATAAGAAATAGCAATGATATAACTCGCCCATACCTCATCGTCGCTATCGCTGCTCTCCACAGCCAAATCGACGGTATCGTCGTCGTTGATCGTACCAATCAAGCCTAACTCATTTAAGACGGCCATCTTTAAAATCGTGTTAAACTAAATACCGCGCGGTAAATTCAGGGGAACCTGGGAGTAGGCCAAGGGCGTGTTCAAAACCCGGAATGCACTCAGGCGTGGAGATTTTTTTTGTTGATTTATTGTATATATTAGGCTGTATCTCCCTTAATACGTCTTGGATTTTTATTCAGAGACCAGTCTAGGAAAGATAATTTTATACCCGTCAAAATGATATAAGTTATGCGTACCATTATTCAATATTGGAAGTGAAAGTGGTGGCCGGAATGAACCACTATGAAATAAAAATGGCAATATTTTCAACTGTTTTCGTTCTAATAAATACTCATATCTCAAAAAGTACTGAACCGATTTTTGTTCGGAGACCACTCTGGTCAAGGGAATTTTGCACTTGTTGATATGATACCACATCTTTCATATTAATCGCAAAAGTGGTGGCCGGAATGAATCGAAATCGTTTGAAAAATGACGAAAAAAGTCTAACTTTCTCGTAGCTTTCTGTCTTTTTTTTACCCATTACTCGTTAATCGCAGAACCGATTTTTGTTCGGTGACCACTCTAAGCAAGATTATTTTATAATTTATAAGCTGATATAACTTTTATTAATATACATTACAAACTCGATGCAAAAGTGGTGGCCGGAATGAACTACTATGACGATCCACGCTATCACATTTGCTAAAACAACACGCCACCGGTGAATAGCGACCGGTGTATAGACTTCATGTAATGGGTAATTCACACCTTTAGCTTCTAGTGGTCGATGACTGTTTACTAAAAAGACAATTGTATACTAATTATACAATAATTATATTATGATCCAAATATAAATTATCCTGTTGAGCTTGCGGATTAGGAGGAGTTTAAGTGATGGGCGATCACATTATGGTTATATGAAAATGCCTAGTGCTTGTCAGTGAATCAATTCAAGAAACTAACGCAGTTCAATCTAGGGAATCTAAACAGGTAGATATATCTGACGATCTCCAAACCGAAAATCAACAACAATCAACTGATACTATTCAAGTAGCAGATACACCAGACTTTTTCGAAAATAAGTGTCAACCATCAAACAAAAATCTGTCCCAAATTTGCTTAGCTAAATTAGTTTTGGAAAATAATGGCATAACTTTTGTTGAAGATCAAAAAGCTTTTATCATATGTGGGAACAATGGCACTAAATATGCAGTCACTTTATATCCAAAGGAAACTTGTCAATGCCCGTCTACGGGAACTTGTTATCACATCATGGCCGCTAGAATGAAAATGGGGGACGAAGTTGTAGAAAGTAAAAGAACCGTAAGTTTAAAACAGTTATCTAAGAACAGTTTAAAAAGAAATGATAAAAATTCCGGTAGAAAAAACCCTAGAGGTAACGATTATGACAGGGAGGTAATTGCGGCACCCGATTCAGTCACGCTAAACCAAGATAATGATACAGTAATGGTAGATATCACGCCACCTTAAACGCCAAAATCTACGAAAATAAAAGATAAATCAAAGACTCCTATCAAGCAAACAAAGACTCCTAACAAACAAACAAAGACTCCTAACAAGCAATCGATTAAAAAGAGAAAATCTTTAACTCTGTAAACAAAGAAGCAGGTTCAAAAAAGAAACTCAGATTTCAATTAGACAACTCTGATACATGTAATATTAGTGAAGATAATGTACAACTTGTTAAAAAATGTAGAGTCAGTGAAGACACAGAGTCGGTACAAACGCCTTGGGTAGGTAATTCAGATGAAAGTCATAAACTTAAAATTCTCAATAAAGCATGGGTTTGTTCTGATATAATTAACTCAATACAAACAATATTGTCTAAACAATTTCCTGATTTGAATGGTTTTCAGTTGACAAACTCAGCTCCCGTATATGATTTAAATAAATGCAAATGGAAAAACCAAATTCCTTTTCAATCTGGTTATTCACCTTCTGTTCAAGTTCACCATAATGGAAGAGATCACTGGGTTACTAGTTTCCAAACAAGCAATGGTGAAATATCTGTTCTAGACAGTTTAGCATCTAAAGAAAATCATACAGTAAATACTCCCTCGATCGAACTTCAGCTGTGTAGCATTTACGGCCATGATAAAGGTGGTATTCCGATCAAAATTTTGGATGTACAGGAACAAAATAATGGTTACGACTGTGGACTTTTTGCAATAGCAAATATGATAGAATTTTGTTTTTACGGAAATTCGTTCAAGCAAAAAACTAACTTCATTGAAAACCAAATGCGGGACCATTTGATTTGGTGTTTCGAAAAGGGGCACTTTAGACCGTTTCCACAATTTGTTAAAATAGCATCACAAATAAAAAAGGCAAATAACCATAATATAACTATCAATTGTAGCTGTTCATGTGGGTTACCAGATTGGATGGATGAGATGATTGGTTGTGATTGGAGTACAGGTAGGATTCATTGTAAAACATGGAAACATATAGGATGTGCAAATATTGATTATTCGAAAGAAGATTGGTTATGTTCCGAACATCGTAGGTTTTAAAATAAATATTCTGTGCGGTAAATTGAAAGCATATCTATAAAAAAAAAAAAAAAAAAATGGGCTCTTATGTAAAACTGTGTCCTCGTCGCAGAGCCTGTAAGAATGACTAAAAGTTCTACGTGTAATCCGTTTTTCATTTCGAGTTACTTCCCTTGTATTTCCCTTGTATTGCACTACCGATATTGTTTAGCTTGTGTTGTTTTAGCATACCCGATAATGTAGAAATTTACGTTCATAGTGGTTCATTCCGGCCACCACTTTTGCATCGAGTTGTTCAATGATTTTTTTATACGTGATTTAAAAAAAAACACATTTAAAAGTTAAACTTTTTGTCTTTGAACGATCATTTCGAACCCACGAAGATTAACACCCAGTTTTAGTTTTGAATTTCAATGTTTTCGAGTGTTGGATACTATACCGCGGTACCCTCCTTATCACAGAGACGTAGCTCCCTAGCTTATCATTCTATTTAATAAATCCTTTCTTTCCGTTATTGTCCTATTCCGTCTTTTGTATTGCAGAGTTATCTGCTCTTGTGAGCAGGTATATTAATTGTTACGTCATTAGTTTGTATGAGAAGATTATGTCGTTTTCTCAAAAATGTATGATGTTACTCTCACAAACAAATGACGTAACAATCAATACCTGCTCACAAGAGCAGATGACTGCAATACAAAAAGACGGAATATACCTTAAATATATTGCTGAAATTAAAATTATTGGAGGCCGGTTATCTAAAGGAAAAGACTTATATAAGCTTAGCATGTTGTCTTATTCCTTTGTTAATACATGTACTGTTTTATTTCTTCTGTAATACTTAATCATCTTTGTTTGTATTAACAAACCTTATAATGATTCTGGTCACAGGCGATCGACCCAGTACAATGTGCCACACAATAAACCAATTGTATTCGTTTAAAAACGTTTCTTATAAGCAAAGAAGTAATGACGATAGTGCAGAAAAAGAGATGTCTAATTAAGCTACACAATCTTAGTATTTAACGTATTTGACTAAACGAAACCTGTAAGGTGGACGTGCTTGTATTTTTTAAAATGAACTTTCCCTTTCTTGATAGTAACATATAAGTTACTTTCTCTTCTTTACTAAAGTTTTATTTCATGTCGCAGTTATTTCGGTATATATAAGAGCTTGCTCCGAATGTCTTACTTTGGAGATACCGACTGCTGAGGGGAAACTTAAAACACAGGGTTTCCAAAGATGCAGGTAGACGAAGACCATAGTTTTATAGAAGCTACCTTACGATCTCAGAGGGAACTATGCCGCTATTTCTTTGTGTGATATGACGGGCGATGTTTTATTATGCTCATTAGTGTAACTAAGTTGAGGTTTTGCTGTTACTTATTATATATTTCGATCAGAGACGTACGGTTTTATGCGTCTCTGTTTTTGAAGAATTAGTTTACATTGCGTTTACATTGGTGAAATACAAAAAAAAATACAATTAGATAATTTTTGATTTTTTTTTTTTTGATAAGATAGATTTTGAAGACATATGTTCAGGTCTATGACTTATTCTAACATGTGGTCTACGTTTGTGGTTTCCTGTCCAATCGTAAGATATATACCGGCACATACATTTTGAATATATTTGAATACAAAGTATAACGTTAGTGCAGGCAAATTTGCCATGCACCCAAATTCGC
The DNA here is from genome assembly GCF_002113885.1 of Mizuhopecten yessoensis. Taxonomy (NCBI): domain Eukaryota; kingdom Metazoa; phylum Mollusca; class Bivalvia; order Pectinida; family Pectinidae; genus Mizuhopecten; species Mizuhopecten yessoensis. The sequence goes on along the minus strand of NW_018480064.1, from coordinate 108,786 downwards.
CACCCTGTGACGAATATGCCATATGACGTCATAATACATAAGATAGTAAATAACGTCACCAAAGTCTTCAACACAGTTCAAGCCTACACATATTTTGACAGGAAGAGATATGAGAAGGGAAAAGTTATATAATTATTTTTTCATATCATTCCCGACAAGTGATTGGCCAGGAGTGCATCACGTGTCCGCCGATAAAAACCGATATTGACTTGGAGCGCGTGATTTTTGTTGAAGGATTGAAGTTTTGCATAAATCTATATTTTTCATCTTTCATAGTGCAGAGACGTATATAACTTTAGTTATGTACTTCTCTACATATTGTTCATACAGAGATATTTAAGGGAGATAACTATTATACACGAATTTGTCTCTGTCGGTGACAGGCTATCCCATTTCTCCTTTTTAGAATTTAGTTATAATACAATTTAGTTTCGAATAGCAAATGAACACTGTGATGTCGAATGAAAATTTCACCACTGAATTATGCAAGAGTGTAGATTTGATAATTTGATCAACGTCAATTATAAATATAATCGAGAGCATATGATTTTTAACCGTATTAAAAAATACGAAACTAATTAACTTTACATGCATGTTGACAATATTTTGGCGGGAGAAGTGCGTTGTCTGTCTCGTTATTTTTACTTTTTCGACAACAGAATTCTAAGCGGACAGAGGACTGAAGAAGAGAGTATTTAGAATGGGAATTTTAGGTCTATCCAAGCTGTTAGGGGACTACGCTCCGTCATCTATGAAAGAGAATGAAATTAAAAACTATTTTGGTAATTGTTTATCGATGCACTTTTTGAGGTTGTATGAATACCCTTAAATTTACACTGAATCAGAGGCGTATAAAGCCGTAGTATATACGTCTCTGACTCAATGAAGCTGACTTCTGATCAGGATGTGCTTTCTGCTCTGATTTCCAACTTTGTCCGTGTATGTAGCGGCTTTGTTTGGTATTGTTATGAATTTCATCCTACACAGGAAACCTCTGACACTGACAGTTACCAAGAGAGCTAGTAAAGTACTTTTGGTGACTAACACCATCTTGTATGGGGGTTTCTTGAACCTTAAACACTCGACATTGCTGTATATATAGCATAAATTAAATATGATTGCTTCGTACCAAGTCAAAGTTCTAAATGATGAGAATAGATTGTAAAAATGAAGTTGTATAAGAATAAGGCAGGATACATTGTACTTTTGATATATAATGTGAAGATGAGAAGCTACTGTAGCTATAATTCTGCAATAACACACATCCTGACCAAAATGCTTATCAATAATTCAATTCATCCTGAAAAAACACCCTACCTTCCCATATGAAAATGACATATAACCTGAGCATGTAAACCATAAAATATCAATCGGAGATTGAGAATGTATGAGTCTGGTCTGTCTACCGAACAGAATATGTTTCTACACGGAAGATAAGAATTTCAATTATGAATTTAAACTTTAATTTTGCAGGGCGGAAGGTTGCTGTTGATGGTTCTATGTGTATATACCAGTTTCTGATTGCTGTGCGACAGGATGGCAATCAGTTGATGTCAGAAGATGGAGAGACTACCAGGTATACACTAGGGCTGTCACAATCGTGATACACTTCGGGTCTATTGTGACAAATGCAACCTTAATATTTTTTCCTGGCCTGTTTTATGTTAAAAAGGTGCACTCATTATCTGTATGTGCACTGATAATAGGTTTTCCAAGTTTAAGGTGAAAATTGTGGCATTAATATATATATATTGTGAAGTCTTTCCCAAACACAAACAGATAGCTATAACCAGGTTGGGGAAAACCACAACTTACGTATGATACGCAAACTCGCTTATTATACGCCAGTTGGAGTATGGATTTGTTACTAAAAATAACCCAAATCGCTTTAACAGTAAGATATTATTAAAAATCACATTAATTTACTACAAGGTAAATAATAGTTTGCTAAAATTTGTTTACTAACAGCGTTGGCTACTTGGAAACTTTATGTAACTTTACCGGAAGTATTGCATCTATTTCTGGTACTTTCCCACATGCAAATAAAGTTCATTTTTGCATTTGTATTATGTTTCATGACTGAAAAAATGCGACTTGGACAAAAAAAAGTTAAGATTCAAGTGATTTTGGCTATCTTTTGTAACAAATCCATACCCCTATTGGCGTATAATAGGCGAGTTTGCGTTTTATACGCAAGTTAGTGGTTTTCCTCGACCTGATAACAAGTTCTTCAATAGTAACAATTTTATGATGTTTCTCGTTGTATTGGGAAGAGTAACATTAAACATTTAATGTAAATGTTTAATTCTTTTGTATTTGTGATCATTTAATGTAAATGTTTAATTCTTTTGTATTTGTCATCATTTAATGTAAATGTTTAATTCTTGGTATTTGTCATCATTTGATGGAAATGTTCCATATTCTTAAAAAAAACTAGCTATTTGATTAATAATTGTTTACTGTGTTGAACTTTGTAGTCATATAATGGGAATGTTTTATCGTACCATCCGTATGGTTGAAAACGGTATCAAGCCAGTCTTTGTATTTGATGGTAAACCACCAGACATGAAATCAGGGGAGGTAAGTGTTATATGTCTTGGATCATACATTTTGTACTTCCTTTATAAAAAGACTGATTTTTCATGAAAATAAATTGATGAAAAGATCTTGATTAATGGATGATTATGTACATGTCTATCAGTAGACTATCTCTTCCTGTACCTTGTGATTTACATGCAGCAACATGAAATTACAATAAATGTTTTGCAGTATCCTTGATGGTGATGTTGATCAAACTTTGTTAATTTTTAGAGTTGAAAGAACATTTAACCTGAGATGTTTTATCAATTCAAATGGAAATAAAGTGAATCTTTTTTTAAAGACAAATATGATATTTCATAAAATTATAATGTAAATATTTGCTGTTGAATTGACAGCTGGCAAAGAGAAAAGAAAGACGTGATGTGGCAGAGAAAGCTCTAGCCGAGGCTGAGGAAAAAGGTTAGTCCTAGTGGTATTATCCAGAGGAATAACTCCAGACAGTAATAATTCTACCTTGTTAAATGTTTGTCCCTGTGCGTTCCTAAACAGATTGAACATTTCCAGTGTTATTCCTTTTCATATCAGAAATTTCAATTACTGATGTTTATATGGAGTTTTGACCTCTGGTTGATTTCGTTCTTTTCCTCGATGATAGACATTCAGATGTAGAAATAAGTGAAAGTGAATGTTTTACAGAAGCTATGTCAAAATATTTCATATGCTTTCCAATCCTCAATTGCTGCATTATATCTCAAGATTTAGTTTTTATTAAATTAGGGGGATGGGGTACCCACAGCTGACCTTGTCATTCCTTTTAACTTCGATATTTACACCTATGCTCTCATCATTTTAATAAACCGAATCTAGATTATTACAAAGTGCTCCTCAGACATTCAGTGTTTTCATTTATTACCAATGTGTGCTGGAACTTTCAGATATGTTTATCTCTAACATGAAGCTGATCTTCTTAGAATAGTTGCTCGCATAGAGAACTTGAACCTTTAGATATTTGTCTCAATGTGAGTAATGGACATCTCTGTTGAATCAGTATATAATTAGGCTATGGCCACTAAAAAGGACATCTATTTCAATTTTGAAACTTGAAACATTCTAAACATTTTGATTGCAGGTGATGCAGAAAATGTTGAGAAATTCAGCAAAAGATTGGTAAAGATGAACAAAGGACACATTGATGATTGTAAAGTCCTGCTCAAACACATGGGTATACCCTTCATTGAGGTAAACATTTAAATAGAAAAACAGGGGTGATCACCTTCTTCAAGTTTGTTAACCAGACTCATTCCCATTTGAAAATACTCCTTTTTTTCACAATTTAAATTGATGTAGATGTATTTCCAAATCACAAAACAAATCTAAATTTTTTGATTGTCTGATGTTCTGTTGAGTCGTGAGATATAGGGGAGAGAAGTTCTGTGCAGTTTTTCTTTTGAATTTCACGCTAAGAGTTTTGGCAGTGTCTCCCTAGATACGTCTAATTAGCCCGTTATAAATAATGTGACCATGTTACGTAACTAGCACTGTATCCAAGTTATGACAATCAAGTTTTGTTGTACTTTAAGATGGCACCTGTGGACACTATTGTCATATGATCCTTACTTTTGGAAATATTTAAAACCACAAACGTACAAACATGGTGTAACGTTTGATCTTTCAGGCTCCTGGAGAGGCAGAGGCCCAGTGTGCAGCCTTGGTAAAGTCAGGAAAGGTTTTCGCCACCAGTACAGAAGATATGGATGCCCTTACATTTGGTACTACTGTGCTTCTGAGAAACCTTACAGTCAGTGAGGCAAGGTAAACATTGGGGCAGCATTCTAAACAGTTGAAGAAGAGTTGAGTATTTATGTGCTAGGGACGAACCTAGAAGTGCAGTGTTTTTGTAAGTGTAGGCCAAGATCTTCAAGGGTTAAATTAACCTTATATGTTGCATTTAGAAGCTGACAAATAGGTCATTCAGAATAAATGAAAATGATTCAGAAAAATCAATATCAAAAGCTGCTTAATTTAACTTTCCACCATTTCACATTTTACTTAAATGTTAGTTTCTTTAGTATTGTTTTTGTAAAATTAGAAAACTTTATCAAATTTATTTTAGTTTGTATGTTTATAATAAAAACATGTGTCAATTTATGAATAAAAGATGAACAGCAATGATTGGCTGCAATATCTAGGGTGCAAATTAACACTAAACTGTCGGGTCGCCGTCAGGAAGCAGTTCTTGTTGTATCTAAACATCTTGTATGGTCATTGTATATCAGTGTGTAGCTCTTACTATTATGCAATTTATTGTGTTGTTCTCCGTGTTAAAAGTCTATATGCAATATAAATAAATATTGAAAGTCTGTGATGTGTAAACCAGATAGATTCAGTAGAACACCACTTATCAGAACTCTGTCAGAATATGAGATGTGTTCCCTATTTATAAGTAATTGAGAATGATTACAAATGCAGCACAGTGAAATAAAAATGGATTGTCATTCCTGGTAAAACAAGTTTTTGGATACGACATGCACAGCTGTAATCGTTTGATTCCAGAAAGATTTGAATAAATGAAAAGACTTTGTATATCTTTTTTAATGTGCCTGAAAATATATTCTTATATTTGAATTCTCAAATAAAACTCAATGCAAAAAGTAATATGAAAAGATCATGCAATGCATAATGCACAGCCCCTGTAATATTTCAATTGTTAGTATTATTTAAACATCAGAGGGGAAAATTAATAAATGTCAGTAATTGATTAATGATTCATGTTTTGAATATTTAATATCATCATACTGATCTACTTTTCAGGAAATTACCTATTAAAGAATATTATTACAGCAAAATTTTAGAAGAAATTGGATTACAAAAGGATGAAGTAAGTTATGCCTACACCTATCTTTTTATCTGTCGCTCATTAGAGCATCAATATTATAGCATTAATTATTAATTAAATTATTACATAGTATTTTTTTTGTCAGTGCTTCCTTCTATCTTCTAAAAAGATTGTGGACAAGATGTTTCATGAACCTGTGAACACATTTAGTTGATATTTACGCAATAGTGTGGCTATTTTGATGCTATTCCTGATTAGAAACTAGTGGTCATCAGTTAAGATTCAAGGGTCAAAGGTCATGTACATGTGCTCCCATTTAAATTAATGTAATTTTTTGGACAAATTTTGATATAAATAGTAAATGGAGACTACGACCTCTGGTCCCTGAAATAAAAACTCATTTGAAGTATAATGATACTTGATCTTTGTATAAAGTTTGAAAAAAAAAAATGTGTTAAAAATTGAAGTTGCTAGCACAGTGACAGTGAAGTGGAATGGGACAAGACGTGGGTAAAACTATAACCCTACCCCACATAAAATAGCAGGGGAAAAAATGCAGCAAAAATTTTAAATGTATAATTTCCGTATCTGTTACAGTTCATCGATTTATGCATACTATTAGGCTGTGACTACTGTGAATCAATTCGTGGCATTGGACCGAAAAGAGCGATTGATCTCATCAAACAGCACAAATCTATAGAAGAAATATTGAAGCATTTGGACACAAAGGTTTGCGTGTTCTGTATTAGAGCTGTTACGTGTATTTCACTATTTCTAGTAATGGCAATAAACACTGAATCAAAAACTGAAGTCACTTTTTTACATCATTAATGAATAGGTTCATTTTTATGTTGATATGAATAAATGAATGAATTCCCTTTCAAAAAGCATGGTATTTACCAAACTTCTCTGACATTATTAATTTGTCTGCTGCTACTTAAAAAGACTATATAAATTAATACATTCAGCCGAAAGAAAAACTGAAAAAAGTAACCTCCCCAAAATATTTATCTTTTTAATTAAACAATCAAATAAATTTGATGTGAATAGTTCAGCATACAAAATTAACTAAAATAAGTTCCTTTTGGTTTAAGAGAGTTTCTTTTTTCTTAATTACAGAAATACACAGTTCCAGAAGACTGGATGTTCAAGGTATTCTTGTTATATCATTTAACAATATTCTATATATAACAGTAAAATATTTAATATAAAGATTATTATTTAGGGCTGATCACGTCTGGGATCGATCTGACCTCAGATTTTGTTTAGGGGTTTCACCTTAAAAGTTTATTGATAATTTGCATGGAAGTAATTTTAAAGCAAAAAAATCAAACCATAGATAGAAGTGATTTAGTATGGAGTTCTGATATCTGATGGTGTCAGGTCATTTGTCTTCAATTTGACCTACTTTCAAATTGTCTTACCTTTAGTGATAATCATTTTACAGTTCACAGTCGCTCAATGTTAGCGACCATGATCCTGATTGGTCTATACGTTGTCTTTCAGGAAGCACGGCGGTTGTTCCAGGAGCCAGATGTGACAGAACCTGATGATATAGATGTGTGTATTTTTCTATTTAAGCCTGAAAAATATGAGTAAAGCCAAGACATCTTGACAATGAGGAAACAACCCAATTTTAATACCTTGCTTAGAGGGCTAACTCAAGTTGTCATCAATGTCGCACCAATGTTCAAACTCTCTAGACTTCATGGCCGACTCGAACTACGTACAAGTCAAACACCTCCCCTAAACTCCAAAAAGCTATTTTTCAAGTCCTACATAACCCTTATCATTTAAATAAATATAATATCTGTTCCAAGCTTCATTGAGTTCAAATTAATCATGTTTTATTAATGTGACCTTTTGGAGTGCTGCTTGGCTCTATAGAACTGAATCAACCCGTTTATCATGATATTGATAATTCCGTCTTTCAATTAAGGTTCCAATTTAAATCCTACTGGTAATGTTTTCACTGTCAGAAGCTTGAACCCCTCATTTTATGCTTACTAGTACTGACTTGAATTTGATGTTTTTGAGTAGATAAATACCCGTAGTTTAATAGTAATTTCTTGTTCTCTTTCAGCTCAAATGGACAGAACCAGATGAGGAAGGTTTAATACACTTCATGTGCCAGGAGAAAAACTTCAAGTATGAACAAATCAAAATAAAAGTACTGTTCAGTTTGTCCAAATAGATGACCTTGACCAACTTTAAAGGTCACATGAACAACAAAAATCCATATGGTGTAAATTGATAATATATGGATAATGGCGTGATACATTGTTTAATAAACTTGCTTAGTGTCACAGGCCATTTGGATTTTGTTAATAAGTCGCTAGAGAGTGGGGGTTTCCCTTCCTCGTGGAAAAAGTCTGAAGTTTGCCCTTTTCATAAAACATGGTGAACAACTGTAGACAAATGTCTATGTTGTCTTGTATAGATGAATATCCTAAAAAAATCAAGTTTCGATCATATGAATATGCATGGACCATCATCTACCGTAGCAGAACATCCACATTTTTAAAGAAAGTAGTTCTAACATGGTTAACCGTTATGTATATAGGTACATCTATCTTGTGTGTGGTATCTTAAATACCATGGCATGTGGTAGCTATTTTTGATATGATTGTATGCTGTTTTATTTGTGTGTGCGCAACTTTCTTAAAACATCTTGTACAATCATAGGTGTCGGTGAGTCATTTCACGTTTGAAAAGTCTGATATTTAGTGCATAGGGTTACATTTTTAAATTCACCCTCCAGGGGTCCCTATGTATGCATATTGATAGAACTTGTTTTTTGTTAAAATTCAAATGGGAATAAAAAAGTATTGCAATATATTTATTAATTATGATACATATAATTCTTAGTTGCAATATATTTTGTAAACTGAAAATGACCAGAAAGTTATACTCTTAATGAGACAGATATATGGGAAAAGAGGTACATTGATGTTTTGTTCGGTGTCTTCAGGTTTTAATTTTGATTGAAGGTATTGGAATTTTGTCTTTTTACAGTGAGGACAGAATAAAAAATGGTATTAAGAAGCTAACAAAGGCGCGTCAAGGGACCACTCAGGGTCGACTAGACTCTTTCTTCTCTGTTGTGTCATCAACAACATCGTCAACAAAAAAACGAAAGGTAAGTTACAACTGATGATGCATCAGTCAGTGTTGGCAAGTTATTCTTTTTGTGATTACAATTCAAATGTCTTACCTACAAGGATTTTAATTTGTACCCCCACATTTACTTCTCTGTCAGCGAGTCTGAGTTTGTGTGTAATTTAGTTCTGGCATGTCTCGTACTGTGTTTCATACAATTGATGGTGAAGTGTCTTGAACTGAAATCAGGTATTTACTATATACATAGTTATGTGTCTTTATTCATTTTTAACATCAGGCACATTGGCATTTCAATGTACCAGTGATAAAAGCCTTTCACTCCTGAAACTTACTTTATTCAATACTAGCTGGCCACTAACTACTCCCTCACATATTACTGAACTGAAATTATACTTCAATTACAGCTGGAAGAACAAAAAGGATCGTCAAAGAAGAAGGGCCGAGGAGGTGGTTTTAGACTGGGGAAATAGGTCACATTGATCCGTTCAAGATCTGAAAGAAATTATGATCTCTTTCTGTTACTGCAATTTACAGTGGTAGCCTGAAAGAAAATCCATTGAACAAACAGAATAGAGGATGTAGACAATTGATGAACTGTACTGAAGCCTGTTCATGTATGGGGAATGACTGGTTCATCTAACTGTATTGAGTTGAAGACATACTCCACACTAAATGTAAATATTTGGGAATATAAATCTTCAGCGTCTATCAATATAGGTATGGTGCTTTCCTGTAGATCTGGAATCCAACAGTTTTGGAAAATTAATTAATGGACAAGCTTATTTAAGAAAGTAATGAAATTTTTAATAAAAGGTGTAATGTGAATGCAGAGTAAACCTTATGCCAGACTGGTTTTGAGAAATTAAAATGTCTGCATTACTTATAATTGTTCATTATATATTAATTATCACTTCAGATAGATTAAGATTTGCAGAAGAAATATGTGTCACTAGTGATATAAGATCACTTGATCAGAATGTATTAAAGTGTTACTAAGCTTATTTTCACCATAGTTCACAAGGTTTAAGTAGTTGGTACATGTAATAAGAGGCAGACACACACTTATAATAGGTTCCCCTGCAAAACATCACTCAAAATAGGTTTCCACTCCAAAACTTCCAATTTTAGGTTTTAGTACTTGCCAAGAGGGAGACTCCTATCCTCTGTACATTTCAGGTAATTTTGTTTGAAGAAACGGCCATCTAAGGATATTTCTTTCAATCTGCTCCATAACATCCGTATTTAAACCTTATCACCACCAAACTTCTTAGAAGCTTGTTAGAAATAGATACTTATACTTGTTCAGGTCATTTCTCCATAGGTCAGTAGTATTGGAAGTTCAAGTTCTGCTTCATAACTTGCTTACCTCATCTTCACCAAACTTTTTGAAGTGGTGGTACTGACTCTGTATATTGTTATACCTATACACTTATGTTCATATTTGACCTGTTATGTACTGTTGTCCATAGTGCTCTTGTTTAATCTTCAGCAAGAGGGAATGATGCTATACTTTAAACACCTGTTTGTCGTTAATGAGAATTATATTTAGATCGTGTTTTGGTGATTTTATTATTGTCTTATTATGCACGGCCATATTTTGTTGCAAACAAAATACACTGACTATTGATCATACTTACTTGTGTTTGTGTTTTTTCTAGTGTAAAACATTGTCACTGTTTGTCCAGGAGAGTACTGAAGTTTGGCATTACAAAGGGACTTGGCACTAAACATGTTTAGCAATACATGTTCGTGGAAACAAACTCATTACAAAGCAGCGTAACTGCCACGTGAGGTGTTTTAACAGCACTAAAACAAGTACCAAATCTGTTCACTTCAGATAAAATAATATGAGATACTATAATATAAAATCTTTCAAAGGTTAAGGTCAAAGGCAAAAGCAGGTATCGGTGACCTACTTCTGCACACCACCAATCAAAGATGTATTTGCATACCAAATATGGTTAATCCTGGTACAGTGTAGAAGACAAGTCCCAGACAATCTTTTTTGATGGACGGAGTGCAAAACTACCGGCAACCGGTTGGGGACTAATAAAGACAAAAACAGTAGAACATGATGATGATGTTTGCTACCATGACAACTGATAGTTGCCACAAAGCACCACTGGTAAAAAAAAATCCCCATGTAGTAGCCCAACTTCAGCCGTCTTCTTGGTTTGAGATATGACCCGTTGTTACTTCATCAATGTGATGAAATGACGTCACAGACTTTCAGGTATATTCTGACGTCAATATGGAGACAATAGGTAGAGAGCTAAAATATCTTTGAGACCCAAACACGCTGTACTTTTTGTTTGTTTGCATTATTGCAGGCCAAAATGAAACGAAGCGGGGGAATCGTTATCATGGCATGGCAGTTAGACGGTATGAAAATGAAGATTCTAACTAAAAGGGGCACGTAAGGCTGATCGTTAGGGTACGTAATGTTGTGATTCCAAGAAAGGTCACGTTATATGGCTAGTGTACTTGAAAACAGAAAAGATATTTTTTTTCCTGATTGAACTACATTACAACTAATGTGACAGTTCAGGTTCATGGGTCTCTTGTTTACAAAACCTCCCATATGGGTGTCGGGTGATACTGTAAATGGTGTAATGTCGTAATTACATATTTTAGAATATCTTCATTCACTCACTTTTTCTTTGAGTGTAATTTTTTTTGGCAATTAAAGGCGCACTATGTTTCATTTGAATGCCTTGGGTTTGAAGTTAAATTGAGAGTTTTCTTTGTTCGGCAGTTCAGATCTCTCGGTGGACCTCAACTCTTACGTTTTTAGACATGCACATCATTTCATCAAATCTAGCAATATATTGTGAACGGTGTTTTGTGTCTGAGTGAATATGCCTAACTGTATGACCGGAGAAGGTTGTGATAATTTGTAATATTTTGTGCCCAACCCCTTCTTCAAATAAATTGGCAAAAGAAATATGTTTATAATTAAGGTTACCTTCATTGATATTGTAAACGTACTGGCAATCATACAAATTGTCCGTCGGAGCGGAGAACTTTAAATTTTCTCGTAGTTTACTTTTGTAGACAAGATCGGCCTTCTGTACCGTTTAAACATTAACTGGTTTTCAACAGGTGTTGGGCGCGTATCTGTTTCTATTTGTGTGCGTTTACTTGTACAGACCGATCCACCGGTGACTAATGACAACCATTTTCCAAAAATAAATACAACTAGGAATTCACAGAACCTGGGTCCGTATTCGTGAAAGCTGTACTCGACCCTACACTTTTGTGCTCGAGCCCAATTTGTTTATACTGAATTAACATTTTGTCAATGATTTGGAAGAATTTCGGGAAGACTTAAAGTCAAATGCATTTTTCAATGTTTACATTTTATTTTCTGATCGTGTTACATGATTCAAGCGAGTTACAGAAAAAATAGTTGTTTGAGCGTCGAATCCATGCTTAAACATGAAAACTGTTTCGTAAAAACGGGCCCAGTTTAAGTCAAAAATCACTAATCGGTGATTTTATGATCTGCACGCGAAAAAATATCAAAACTATTCGTTTCTGTTTCTGAATACGCGAAAGCGTATTGTTTTAAAATATTGTTTTAATGTTTTAAAATATTCAAGTGCACACTATCTAACCTAACAGAAAGCTGTACGGCGATCCCCGCGGGATACGCATGCGTATAAATGAGTTATCATTCTAATTAGTGTCCAGTTGTTTACATAGGGAGGGTGTAGATCGTCTGTGATAATGTTCACTGCAGGGCACTGTGTTGTGAGGTGTAAATGCCAAAATGTAATGAGTCCAAGTATCATCTGAACAATATTCTAATAATAACTTGAAACGAGAGAAAATTGAAACCCCCCCCCCCAAAAAACCCATCACCAAACTGTAAACGTCCATCTATGACGCAGAGGGAGGACTTGTCTGACTGGCTGGGAGTCAACATTGTCTTGTGAGGACCAAAACTACTTCTGTTCATCAAACCTGTTATATTTAAATATCTGTAAATATCTATCCTGGGAGGGTTTCTCGTACTGAAGTCGGGTCTTGGGCCCCACAATAAATTATACAAAGTTATATCCCCTTGTTCATTTTAGATACCAAAACCTGTTCGGAGCGCCATTTCTTTCTCATTTCACGAACATTCATCACAGTTTCTATACTTATGTATCTCGGGCAGGTAGAGTGTCGCAAAATGAAAGTGTGTCTAGCGCCAACACAATATCCAAAGTTATGACCCTTTATTAATTTTCGTCAAAAAAGGAAAATCCGTATGCAGAATTTGAAAGAAAGGTAAACCAAAGTGTTGATTTAAGCCTTCGACATGTCTAATATTTCTATCTGCCCATCAGGTAATTATAAGTCCCGATACATTCACTTGTAGGAATTCTCTGTATCTGTAATATAAACAAGAGATTAACGAAACATCAGCAAAGCTTCGCTTACATTAAACTTGTAAAAAAGAAATATGAATCTCATATAAAGAGGAAACTCTGGTAAGATCCTATTTCACCCAGCACTCATGTGAGTTACAACTCTATAAAGCCCCCTCACTAGTGCATTAATTTGAAGATAATACTTTTGATCAATTAAACAATATCATGAAAATCCCTAAAACATTAACTTTCATTAAAATGCAAAAGACACTGCGAGACGTAGAAATCTATCCATCAAACACAGGTCACTTAGTTAAAGACATAGCCACACATCATTGTCCTCATATCAAATATCGGGCTTCCGGCAGCATAACTTAGAAACATCTATTGGTTAAGTCTATTAAATGCAGACTGAAAAGCAACAGAAAATTGTACGAGTTTATATGTGTGTCTGAATATCTTCTATACAAAGTTATACGAGTTTATATGTATGTCTGAATATCTTCTATACAAAGTTGTACGAGTTTATATGTGTGTCTGAATATCTTCTATACAAAGTTATACGAGTTTATATGTATGTCTGAATATCTTCTATACAAAGTTGTACGAGTTTATATGTGTGTCTGAATATCTTCTATACAAAGTTGTACTAGTTTATATGTGTGTCTGAATATCTTCTATACAAAGTTATACGAGTTTATATGTGTGTCTGAATATCTTCTATGCAAAGTTGTACGAGTTTATATGTGTGTCTGAATATCTTCTATACAAATTTGTACGAGTTTATATGTGTGTCTAAATATCTTCTATACAAAGTTGTACGAGTTTATATGTGTGTCTGAATATCTTCTATACAAAGTTGTACGAGTTTATATGTGTGTCTGAATATCTTCTATACAAAGTTGTACGAGTTTATATGTGTGTCTGAATATCTTCTATACAAAGTTGTACGAGTTTATATGTGTGTCTGAATATCTTCTATACAAAGTTGTACGAGTTTATATGTGTGTCTGAATATCTTCTATACAAAGTTGTACGAGTTTATATGTGTGTCTGAATATCTTCTATACAAAGTTGTACGAGTTTATATGTGTGTCTGAATATCTTCTATACAAAGTTGTACGAGTTTATATGTGTGTCTGAATATCTTCTATACAAAGTTGTACGAGTTTATATGTGTGTCTGAATATCTTCTATACAAAGTTGTACGAGTTTATATGTGTGTCTGAATATCTTCTATACAAAGTTGTACGAGTTTATATGTGTGTCTGAATATCTTCTATACAAAGTTGTACGAGTTTATATGTGTGTCTGAATATCTTCTATACAAAGTTGTACGAGTTTATATGTGTGTCTGAATATCTTCTATACAAAGTTGTACGAGTTTATATGTGTGTCTGAATATCTTCTATACAAAGTTGTACGAGTTTATATGTGTGTCTGAATATCTTCTATACAAAGTTGTACGAGTTTATATGTGTGTCTGAATATCTTCTATACAAAGTTGTACGAGTTTATATGTGTGTCTGAATATCTTCTATACAAAGTTGTACGAGTTTATATGTGTGTCTGAATATCTTCTATACAAAGTTGTACGAGTTTATATGTGTGTCTGAATATCTTCTATACAAAGTTGTACGAGTTTATATGTGTGTCTGAATATCTTCTATACAAAGTTGTACGAGTTTATATGTGTGTCTGAATATCTTCTATACAAAGTTGTACGAGTTTATATGTGTGTCTGAATATCTTCTATACAAAGTTGTACGAGTTTATATGTGTGTCTGAATATCTTCTATACAAAGTTGTACGAGTTTATATGTGTGTCTGAATATCTTCTATACAAAGTTGTACGAGTTTATATGTGTGTCTGAATATCTTCTATACAAAGTTGTACGAGTTTATATGTGTGTCTGAATATCTTCTATACAAAGTTGTACGAGTTTATATGTGTGTCTGAATATCTTCTATACAAAGTTGTACGAGTTTATATGTGTGTCTGAATATCTTCTATACAAAGTTGTACGAGTTTATATGTGTGTCTGAATATCTTCTATACAAAGTTGTACGAGTTTATATGTGTGTCTGAATATCTTCTATACAAAGTTGTACGAGTTTATATGTGTGTCTGAATATCTTCTATACAAAGTTGTACGAGTTTATATGTGTGTCTGAATATCTTCTATACAAAGTTGTACGAGTTTATATGTGTGTCTGAATATCTTCTATACAAAGTTGTACGAGTTTATATGTGTGTCTGAATATCTTCTATACAAAGTTGTACGAGTTTATATGTGTGTCTGAATATCTTCTATACAAAGTTGTACGAGTTTATATGTGTGTCTGAATATCTTCTATACAAAGTTGTACGAGTTTATATGTGTGTCTGAATATCTTCTATACAAAGTTGTACGAGTTTATATGTGTGTCTGAATATCTTCTATACAAAGTTGTACGAGTTTATATGTGTGTCTGAATATCTTCTATACAAAGTTGTACGAGTTTATATGTGTGTCTGAATATCTTCTATACAAAGTTGTACGAGTTTATATGTGTGTCTGAATATCTTCTATACAAAGTTGTACGAGTTTATATGTGTGTCTGAATATCTTCTATACAAAGTTGTACGAGTTTATATGTGTGTCTGAATATCTTCTATACAAAGTTGTACGAGTTTATATGTGTGTCTGAATATCTTCTATACAAAGTTGTACGAGTTTATATGTGTGTCTGAATATCTTCTATACAAAGTTGTACGAGTTTATATGTGTGTCTGAATATCTTCTATACAAAGTTGTACGAGTTTATATGTGTGTCTGAATATCTTCTATACAAAGTTGTACGAGTTTATATGTGTGTCTGAATATCTTCTATACAAAGTTGTACGAGTTTATATGTGTGTCTGAATATCTTCTATACAAAGTTGTACGAGTTTATATGTGTGTCTGAATATCTTCTATACAAAGTTGTACGAGTTTATATGTGTGTCTGAATATCTTCTATACAAAGTTGTACGAGTTTATATGTGTGTCTGAATATCTTCTATACAAAGTTGTACGAGTTTATATGTGTGTCTGAATATCTTCTATACAAAGTTGTACGAGTTTATATGTGTGTCTGAATATCTTCTATACAAAGTTGTACGAGTTTATATGTGTGTCTGAATATCTTCTATACAAAGTTGTACGAGTTTATATGTGTGTCTGAATATCTTCTATACAAAGTTGTACGAGTTTATATGTGTGTCTGAATATCTTCTATACAAAGACGCCTCTGTCGTGTACTCGAATGAGACCTTAAAAGCAGGTAGAATTACGTCAGGTATATATGTGTTTGTCAATGTAACTTGTGGTATAGTTGAGAATAAAAAATCTGTTTCAAGAACCCAGGTGAAGACATCTCAACTGTAATGTGAGTATACTTTCATAATTGTAGAGTTTAGAGAAAGGTTCATTCCTTTATACTGGAGTAAAAATCCCTCTCATTTGTAACAAGACAGTATTAAATGGAATTTGCCTTTTGTTGGAAAAAATAACAAACTGTTGTAAACATATACTACAAGCACCATCTATTGATAATGTATCATGATTACTGTTTTGTGGACTTGCCATCCATTTTGTCTTTACAAATGTGTATTATTATACTCTGATATCTCATGTTGTACATTGTAATGTATCTGAGGAAATCAGCAAACTTTATCAGTATATAATTATTACGTCATAACGTTATATGTTATATAGTATACCACTTTTATACAATGTAGCAATGAGTGTCAGAGAAGTGTCTCATAAGACTCTTATATTATTAGAAGAATGGATATAGTGTGTTAGAGATGATTTATGTAATAGTATATTTGTACCCTGTACAAGTGACACTTCAATAAACTATTTTGATCTTAATTTTCACTTGAACGTAATATTTCAATAAATATATATTTATTAAATTCAATTTAAAACTAGTATATATTTATAATATTCTATTTAATACTAGTATGTATTTATAATATTCTATTTAATACTAGTATTTATTTATAATATTCTATTTAATACTAGTATTTATTGATAATATTCTATTTAATACTAGTATTTATTTATAATATTCTATTTAATACTACTACAGATGTATATATTTATTATATTGTATTTTATAATAGTATATATTCATAATATAAACTTTATACTAGTATTTATTTATAATATTCTATTTAATACTAGTATTTATTTATAATATTCTATTCTATACTACTGCAGATGTATATATTTATTATATTGTATTTTATACTAGTATATATTGATTATATTCTATTCTATACTAGTATATATTGATTATATTCTATTCTATACTAGTATATATTGATTATATCTATTCTTTACTAGTATATATTGATTATATTCTATTCTATACTAGTATATATTGATTATATTCTATTCTATACTAGTATATTTGATTATATTCTATTCTATACCAGTATATATTGATAATATTCTATTCTATACTAGTATATATTGATGATATTCTATTCTATACTTCTACAGATGTATATATTTATTATATTGTATTTAATAATAGTATATATTCATAATATAAACTTTATATTAGTATAAAGTTATAATATTCTATTCTATACTAGTATATATTGATAATATTCTATATATTGATAATATTCTATTCTTTACTAGTATATATTGATAATATTCTATTCTTTACTAGTATATATTGACAATATTCTATTCTATACTAGTAAATATTTATAATTTCATATTTTATACTAGTATATATCTATAAGATTATAATGTATACTAGTATGTATTTATAAAATTATATTTTACACCAGCATCTATTTATAATATTCGATTTTATACCGGTATATATTAACAAATATTCTAATTACACACACGTGTTATAAATGAGATTTCTATATTACTCACACTTCCAATGATTTAATGTATTACACACACGTGTAATACGTGATATTAGTGAGATTTCTATATAACACACACTTGTAATGGATGACTGTATTACACACACGTGTAATAAGTGAGATTTCTATATTACACACACTTGTAATGGATAAATGTATTACACATGTGTGTAATAAGTGAGATTTCTATATTACACACACTTGTAATGGATGACTGTATTACACACACGTGTAATAAGTGAGATTTCTATATAACTCACACGTGTAATAAGTGAGATTTCTATATAACACACACTTGTAATGGATGACTGTATTACACACACGTGTAATAAGTGAGATTTCTATATAACTCACACGTGTAATAAGTGAGATTTCTATATAACACACACTTGTAATGGATGACTGTATTACACACACGTGTAATAAGTGAGATTTCTATATAACTCACACGTGTAATAAGTGAGATTTCTATATAACACACACTTGTAATGGATGACTGTATTACACACACGTGTAATAAGTGAGATTTCTATATAACTCACACGTGTAATAAGTGAGATTTCTATATAACACACACTCGTAATGGATGACTGTATTACACACACGTGTAATAAGTGAGATTTCTATATAACTCACACGTGTAATTAAGTGAGATTTCTATATAACACACACTTGTAATGGATGACTGTATTACACACACGTGTAATAAGTGAGATTTCTATATTACACACACGTGTAATAAGTGAGATTTCTATATAACTCATACTTGTAATGGATGACTGTATTACACACGTGTAATAAGTGAGATTTCTATATAATTCACACGTGTAATAAGTGAGATTTCTATATAACTCACACTCGTAATAGATGACTGTATTACACACACGTGTAATAAGTGAGATTTCTATATTACACACACGTGTAATAAGTGAGATTCTTTATAACACACACACTTGTAATGGATGACTGTATTACACACGTGTAATTAGTGAGATTTCTATATAACTCACACGTGTAATAAGTGAGATTTCTATATAACTCACACTCGTAATAGATGACTGTATTACACACACGTGTAATAAGTGAGATTTCTATATAACTCACACGTGTAATTAAGTGAGATTTCTATATAACACACACTTGTAATGGATGACTGTATTACACACACGTGTAATAAGTGAGATTTCTATATTACACACACGTGTAATAAGTGAGTTTCTTTATAACACACACACTTGTAATGGATGACTGTATTACTCACACGTGTAATAAGTGAGATTTCTATATAACTCACACTCGTAATAGATGACTGTATTACACACACGTGTAATAAGTGAGATTTCTATATAACTCACGCGTGTAATTAAGTGAGATTTCTATATAACACACACTTGTAATTAAGTGAGATTTCTTAATAACACACACACTTGTAATGGATGACTGTATTACACACACGTGTAATAAGTGAGATTTCTATATAACACACACGTGTAATGGATGACTGTATTACATACACGTGTAATAAGTGAGATTTCTATATAACACACACGTGTAATAAGCGAGATTTCTATATAACTCACACGTGTAATAAGTGCGATTTCTATATAACACACACACTTGTAATGGATGACTGTATTACACACACGTGTAATTAAGTGAGATTTCTATATTACACACACTTGTAATGGATGACTGTATTACACACACGTGTAATAAGTGAGATTTCTATATAACACACACGTGTAATAAGTGAGATTTCTATATAACACACACGTGTAATACGTGATATTAGTGAGATTTCTATATAACACACACGTGTAATAAGTGAGATTTCTGTATAACACACACGTGTAATAAGTGAGATTTCTATATAACACACACTCGTAATGGATGACTGTATTACACACACGTGTAATAAGTGAGATTTCTATATAACTCACACGTGTAATTAAGTGAGATTTCTATATAACACACACTTGTAATGGATGACTGTATTACACACACGTGTAATAAGTGAGATTTCTATATAACACACACGTGTAATAAGTGAGATTTCTATATAACACACACTCGTAATGGATGACTGTATTACACACACGTGTAATAAGTGAGATTTCTATATAACTCACACGTGTAATTAAGTGAGATTTCTATATAACACACACTTGTAATGGATGACTGTATTACACACACGTGTAATAAGTGAGATTTCTATATAACACACACTCGTAATGGATGACTGTATTACACACACGTGTAATAAGTGAGATTTCTATATAACTCACACGTGTAATTAAGTGAGATTTCTATATAACACACACTTGTAATGGATGACTGTATTACACACACGTGTAATAAGTGAGATTTCTATATTACACACACGTGTAATAAGTGAGATTTCTATATAACTCATACTTGTAATGGATGACTGTATTACACACGTGTAATTAGTGAGATTTCTATTTAACTCACACGTGTAATAAGTGAGATTTCTATGTAACTCACACTCGTAATAGATGACTGTATTACACACACGTGTAATAAGTGAGATTTCTATATAACTCACGCGTGTAATTAAGTGAGATTTCTATATAACACACACTTGTAATTAAGTGAGATTTCTTAATAACACACACACTTGTAATGGATGACTGTATTACACACACGTGTAATAAGTGAGATTTCTATATAACACACACGTGTAATGGATGACTGTATTACATACACGTGTAATAAGTGAGATTTCTATATAACACACACGTGTAATAAGCGAGATTTCTATATAACTCACACGTGTAATAAGTGCGATTTCTATATAACACACACACTTGCAATGGATGACTGTATTACACACACGTGTAATTAAGTGAGATTTCTATATTACACACACGTGTAATGGATGACTGTATTACACACACGTGTAATAAGTGAGATTTCTATATAACACACACGTGTAATAAGTGAGATTTCTATATAACACACACGTGTAATACGTGATATTAGTGAGATTTCTATATAACACACACGTGTAATAAGTGAGATTTCTGTATAACACACACGTGTAATAAGTGAGATTTCTATATAACACACACGTGTAATAAGTGAGATTTCTATATAACACACACGTGTAATACGTGATATTAGTGAGATTTCTATATAACACACACGTGTAATAAGTGAGATTTCTGTATAACACACACGTGTAATAAGTGAGATTTCTATATAACACACACGTGTAATAAGTGAGATTTCTATATAACACACACGTGTAATACGTGATATTAGTGAGATTTCTATATAACACACACGTGTAATAAGTGAGATTTCTGTATAACACACACGTGTAATAAGTGAGATTTCTATATAACACACACGTGTAATAAGTGAGATTTCTATATAACACACACGTGTAATACGTGATATTAGTGAGATTTCTATATAACACACACGTGTAATAAGTGAGATTTCTGTATAACACACACGTGTAATAAGTGAGATTTCTATATAACACACACGTGTAATAAGTGAGATTTCTATATAACACACACGTGTAATACGTGATATTAGTGAGATTTCTATATAACACACACGTGTAATAAGTGAGATTTCTGTATAACACACACGTGTAATAAGTGAGATTTCTATATAACACACACGTGTAATCATTTGATTTCTGTATCACGCGTAAGATTTATTATCGGAGTGATTTTTTTGCTAAACGTGTATAGGAGGATAATGTTTACATATGTGTGTATACACGTGATATTTCGGAGGTTAGTATAATACATGTGTCCCATTCCGCTTATTAAAACTTTAACGTAGGCGGAGTGTAGTATATACGTTTCTGACGTTGACATGACCTGAACATTTCAGAGGAGAGTCACACATTCAAAAAATATGTACACGTAATTACGACTTTCGAAAAATATTTTACCTTTGATCATTCATAAACCCAGACAGATAGTTAAAGATCCAAAAGGTATCGGGTCGGAAATATGGACCAAAATCCCCCCAGCATTATCTTCACAATGACGGGTTATGATTCTACGCTTGTATAGTTGGCTAGGATAAGTCTGCCATAGTATAAACAAGGAAGGTATTCTTTAAAAAAAACCTAATTACTGTCTTTTAACGCCTATCAATAAGGTTTTATCTTCGCGGTAAAAAAAAATCACAAGTAAACATGAAGATTGAAATTCATGTTACGATAGCGTGTAAATAACTAATTAACTACTAAATTTAGTACATGAAGCCATCTCTGTGTAATACTGGGTTATCGTTCGAACTGTTGTCAACACAAACTTTTATGTTTCTGTTTTGTCAGTCAGTAGACACTTGAGTTTAGGCTTAATATAAGTTGTAAAAAACTTGTGCCCAACTCCCATTGTATATAAATTACAATAAAATATGTTTAAAACAAAAACTTCAGGGATGAATTTTGTCATAATATGGAAACACTGTTATGTCTGTATTTCCCCCATTGTCAGTTCACGATGTTATGTTTATATTTTGTCAAAGTCAGAAGTCAGCAAATGCTCTTAAATTAAGATAATAGAATAGTGTGTTTTTTTAACTTTTATTTTGACGGTTTTACGTCCGCTTTTATATATAATTACGGTCTTTCGGCCTTTCAGCAGACGCGTTTAGAAAATAAATACTGATGCAGCTTTACCTCATCTTTTGAGATATTTAATACCTTCAACCGGTCCGATATTGACGAAGATCAACATCTATACATTATATAGCTTTTGCGGTCAGATATTTGTCATCACTGTACCTATCTTTGTCATACCTCATACTAAAACTTGTTTCATGTCTCCTGGCCAAGACCGAAGATTTCAATCTCTAAAGGTAGCTACTAGACTTCAAATATTCACTTTTTTCCTTGACCAAAAAGGTCAGCTGATCAATATTTTATATAAAAAAGTGACGATTGTATGAGACTGACGTTCACTACAAATATATCTCTATGAGTCGACAATAGTTACTGCTAATTGCGGATTTCACCTTATAAAGATGTTATAGAGGGATCTCGTACGAGGGTAGCGCAGTGTTCATATTGTTATTATTATATTTATAATGTATCTACAAATGTAATAAACATCGCGGTAGATAAACATGTTTACCCCAAACAAATAAGAATACGCCAGAACAGTTATGTTGCCCGCACAATAAATTGAAATGTTTCTCGAGTTCAATAATTGGCAGGCAATATCTCAGTCCTATTCTCTGGAGATGTTGCATCTGTCTTTTTGACGTCCAATTAGACATGAAGAGACCAATACATCCATGCTATTAGGACTGGCTCTGGGGTTTACTTCACCCCTTGATACTTACTCCCTGGGTCATAACATGTAAACAGTTGACATTCCCAACTATTGGACTTCCGGTTGCGCGCGCAAATCGAGATGGCCGATTCTAGAATAGCTCCGTATCAAATTTAGAAAAAATCGACGAGAATTAATGGCATCCCTATAGAAATATATTTAGAAGTGTGTCAAAACTGTTTACTAGGTGTTCATTGACGTGATGGGTGAGGTATTTGTGTAGAAAATCGGTACTAGAAAATGGTATATGACATTCCTTGTGACTCTGTTCCTGTCGGTCAAGAAAAGAGATGGCGCACATGTGCTCAGGATTTTGAACTGAAGTTGTGGGCCTCTGAGGTTGTACACAGGATGAAAACAACTGTTGCTACATTGCTAAAATTTTCTCCAATTAAAATGAGCGAGTCAAAAATACTAAAAAACGCTCGAGTTTATTGATGTTGGGGACGGAGGAAACATCATCAGGAAGCCTGTATAAGTATCTGACAGTAAGGGATATACCTTAGGAAACCATTATCTCAGCGGGGATAACAATCATTTCCCTTTCGAGTTATGGTGTATCAGTGGAGGGAGGACTTGTAGCCCCGTGGGTACAATTGAACAAAGGATCGAGACGAAAGGCGATTACTAAACATAAGTTAATTGCAACATCGGGATAAAGTCAGGTAGGAGTATCGCTATCGGAGGCCTCCATTGCGACGACACCGTAAGAGGTTACCGAAGGGCAATAGACTGTGTAAACAAACATAATGGCGAAGCAGTAATAAAAATTTTGGAATGCCCTCCATTCAGCATTAATAAGTGGCACCAGTACAGAGGTTTGTCCCAGGATACTAATAGCAACGTTCATGATAAGGAAGCAACAAGACAATGTAAACTTCTCAATCATCATATTGCCGAACTTAACACCAGCGATCAGTCAAATCTGAAACCAACTAACAATCTACATCGGTGCAGCAAAATCGAAGGGTAAGCTGCCTAGATATCAGTACAACTTCACCTTATTGAAGGATGGTGTCCATCCAGGGAAAACTCTGTGTGACGTTTGGACAAAACTACTAATAAAGGACACTCATCATATTCACGACATGTACTATAAGGATGATATACTGACAGTATATCATCCTTATCCAACATGGATACAGAGGAAGAGGAATGCTTATGATCAATATTTACAAGGTGAGTGTAACTCATCAGTCATGATCAGTCGTGTACCCCTACTTAAAATCTCTAACCAACAGTCAACATGGATTTAGGGAAGGTCGTTCATGCAAAACACAACTTCTAGAATCAATCGAAAAATCATGGATTTTAGAAACAATGTGGACGTAATCTACTTTGATTTTGCCAAAGCATTCGATAACGTGTATCATCGACTGCTGCTGCCCAAATTAGAGCTATATGGTATAAGAGGTAAAATACTAGATTGGATAAGAGCATATCTGTCTAACTTGACCCAGAGAGTCGTCATTAATGGGACACAGTCAAATCCCCTACCAGTCACCAGTGGAGTCCCCAAGGGAGCGTCTTAAGCCCCCTTTTATTCCTGACCTATGTGAATGACATGCCAGATGTGGTTAACTGTGTGAGAAAAGAGTTTGCAGATGATACCAAACTCTACAGCAAAATATCCAAACCTGAAGATAGAGCTAACCTGCAAGCTAGCGTTAACAACATATGTAAATGGACAGAAACATGGCTAATGGAACTAAATGCAGAGAAATGCAAACACGTGGAGATTGGGCATAAACCAAAAACATCATCGTATGGGATAGTCAACAAAGATCAGGAAATCAACATCACCAAAACAAGAACGGAAAAAGACCTCGGGGTAACAATTGACGATAAACTCAATTTTAGTGAGCAAACCAACATCGCGGTGACCAGAGCCAATAGAATACCAGGAATAATATGTAGGACTTTCACATTAAGGGACAACAGCACAGTTGTTGCCCTTTATAAGACATTAGTAAGACCGCATTTTGAATACAGCCCTACAGTATGGTCACCTATGCTGTCAAAGGATAAAAAAGCAATCGAAAATGTCCAAAGACGAGGAACTTACAGAATCCCTCGGCTAAAAGACATGTGTTACAGCGACAGACTCCGCACATTAGGACTACCAATCATAGAGTACAGAAAGGAACGAGCGGATATGGTAGAACTGTATAAGATTCTAAATGGAATTGACATTGTCAGAACAAATGATATGTTCGCTCTACTGGATAGCCACTCCACAAGGGGTCACTCAAAAAAGGTCTACAAGAAACAATTCAGACTAAATGTCAGCAAAACTGTATTCAGCAACAGAGTGGTCAATCAATGGAAATCTCTCTCGGAAGACGTGATTTCAGCAGCAAAAATAAACAGCTTCAAGAGTCGACTAAATGTGCATTGGAGAAATCACCCCAGGAAATCCAGTGCTTCAGTCTACTAGTATATGTAAAAAGTGTAAATATTATTAGCGCGCAACCGGAAGTGAAGTAATTATACAGTGTATGAAATAATCATTCAGGTATCGAAACAAGCTCCAACGAGCTTTCCAATGATGGAAGCTACTAAACTATACTATCCTATTATCATAAATACAATTGATAGGCATGATGCATTGAACACGCTCATGCTACAAGGATTAACACAGGGGTCCATCCCTTTCCCTAGGGACATACTTCTTTGGTCATATATGGAAAGAGTTTCAATTTCCACACTATAACCATGGATAAAATTGTATCGTTAGGAATGAAGATATGAAAACAATCCCAGTTACTACTACTACTAGTATTGGTTCTATCATCTGGCCTTGTGAGATCCCCATCCTAAATAGTAGAACACACCGCTCTTACCCTCATGTTGAACCCAAACCATATTAGGCACATGAAGACCTGAGAATTGTTCACGGCATGTGATCATCATGAGACCTGCAAAAAATGTGCCTATGATAATATTTTGGATGAATCGGAGCAATCATGATAGAATTTTTCTTTCTGATAATAAGGAAAAAATGAAAACACAACCAGTAGGTAAGTATGGAATAAATGAGCATATAATAAAGAGCAAAACTCTGCAGTACAAAAGTGTTTGGCACGAAATGAAGGTAGGTTTTATAAATATAGAGGCCAGAGACCGGATACACGATACGATAACGGTCGTCGGGAACATGTACATGACGATCACTACATTAATTAGCTTTGTTAATTAGCACGTGTCTTGCTCCTGTGATTATATCAGCTTCGTCAATCAATACACCAAGACGTCATCCTTCCAGTACAGCACGCGACACCGCCCTTCCGGTACAGCACGCGGCACCGTTAACGAGAACCAAATAATTATCAAATGTAATTGGTCTTGTGGGACATGTGATAGTATATAATAACCGACTCCACATCGGTATAACATACGTATTTGTAGATATTCTTGTATGTGATTCATCACCAAAATCGAACAAATATGTTCATAAAACTAGAATGATTGTACGAACGTTTCAGGTGAAACGTCAAGCGAAATTTTAACATTAGAATTGTGTCAAACCAGGCCAGTATGAACGATTAAATTCAGCTTTGATAATCATCAAACCATGGCTGTATGAACGTAAATGTAATTTTAGAATAGCGTCAAAAGAGGGTTGTAAATATAAAAACAAAATAAATTCAACTTTAGAATGGCGTCACAAGCGGGCAATATGATTTACAATAAAATGTAAGCCATAACTATTATTTCATAGAACGTGGCATTGTTCTGAGCGCGAATATCAGAAAATGGGTAAAAAGGCTTTACGTGAGTAATATCCAACAAATATCACCAAAATGTGAACAAAAACAAACCGCCAGAACATAACTTATTGTTAAAAAGGTTTCAGACAATATGAAGCTAACGGGTCACCTCCGACTATTTGATACTTATACACATGTATTATGTCCATATTCACTTTATATAATATTTCCTAAGTTCTATCAAACACCAAGTATGCAAAAATCGTACCAATATTATAGGACTTCTTAACTTGATAAATGCTTAAGCTAATCAGAAGCGATAGACGGAGGCCATTTTGGATTTCGGAATCTAGATAGAATGGAGTTATCAAATCAATATACCCGCGAAGTCCTTCGTAGTCTTCAGACAGGGAGAAAACTAACAAACTTAAAAACGAAAGTGTCTTTAGATAATTAATTTGAACTTTAAAACTACTTAGCGTTGGAATTTTATGTTTTGAAAATATATTGAAAATGACATTGCTTTGTGTGAGCTAGCGTTCAGATTACTCTTCAAACCTACAAGCTTGAACGGAACACTTACTTTATAATAAGACAAACACGTACAAAAGGTGTCGATAGGTGTTTGATTTAAAAGTTAAATTTGTAATTGAATATGAAAAAAGAATAATTAAAACTAGAATCTATCTCCTAGAATTGTGATATTGTTGTAAATATAAATCTACTCCCTATATCATTGAGTCATGTTTAATTCAACAAGCAGGCTCGCAGAAAACATCCGTTAAGTGTATAGATAGATTTTCCCTCTAATACACATCATCTAAGTCCGAGTTGTCAACCCCCCACTGTTGTGTCGTATATACCGTGGGAACCTTTCATCTGTGTGTGTGTGTTATAGTTGCTGAAGCTCGGACACTGAGTTAGATCAATGTACAGTGGTCAAGCCACCTGCTAATAGTGCACACGAGATATAATTACTGTTATCGATTGATGCTGAAATACAATTCTTGATATTGTTCATTAAAACAGTGACAACCTCCGCCTGCCGCCAAATGATGTATCGTGTTATAAACAGACCTTGAATCATGGCCCTATGACGGTGAATTCTGTAATGGTCACCTGCTCGTCATTCAAGCCGATAAGACACGGACCAGTATATAAGAACGGGTGGCAGCATCTGTCTCTCGTCTGCTGGATAACTGAACTACTCGGTAGTGAAGCGGAAACCTATCAATCAATCAATCAATCTATCTATGTCTACTAGTCATTGCCTTACCTCCAGTATTTTTTTTTACTGGACAGCGAGCGAACGCGGTGACGTCACTTTGACTGATTAGTAGGCTACCCTGGGGTGTTAGTTCATTGGACACAGAGATACTACGACAATTCCGGTCTTCACTGACCACAACCACTGACTTGGATAACCTAATTCCGTGCCGCAACAGTGTGTGTCTGGCAGCAACCCCGGTTAGAGGAAAGTGCCACAGATAACAGCGATGGGAAATCAGACGATTTGGACGATGCTCTTATCATGCACATGTAAGTATAGATGCAATTTAAGAAGTTGTAGATTTTATTTCATATTTATTTCAGGATCCCCTCCGTATACCATAGACAACATATTAAGTATATATTTCCCTGTTTTATGCCATTGTCATTTCTTGGTAATTATGTTAATATTAAATTGCAATCTTCTTTGCATGATATGTGGTTTTAATTTAAAACTTCAGTATTTACAATATTTTGGTGTGCAAACGATGTTTAACAAATCATTAGTAAGCTATTCCAGGTAACAGTTTCCGTTGTTTCCTTTTAGAGTCTAAATACCGTACGTAAGCGACCAAACAACTACAGTTTAGTATCAGTGGACATTGCCCATTGCATCTCTTTTGACCGTCAGTTAAATTCCTTACATCTCTCTTGGTGCGACTCTGAAACAATTGTTGTACCGGCAGATTATTAAAGCAACACCTGCTGTTTCTTTAGGTCTTAGGGGCATTATTTAATGTCCTGAAGGTTTTAGGGGCATTATTTAATGTCCTGAAGGTTTTAGGCGCATTATTTGTCGTCCCTTTATGTTTCAGAAGCGTTTTTTTTGTCCCTCGTAGAATACCGTAATACGGGTTTGTTATAATTATAGCACTTAATGCATTGGTTAACTGGTCATTTGTCTGTATTGGTAGACATTATTGAACATTTCGTCTATAACAGTAGAAAATCATTGTTCTTTGTCTATAACAGTAGAAAATAATTGTTCTTTTTCTATAACAGTAGAAAATCATTGTTCTTTGTCTGTAATAGTAGAAAATCATTGTTCTTTGTCTGTAATAGTAGAAAATTGATGAACTTGGATTTCAATCTGCTTTGATTTTTATGGTGTTTTTTATTATGGAAATAAACATTTTTGAGATAGCGTGTTGGTGATCTTGCCCTGTCTGTGTGCAATGTTACGTAAAACAGCACTGCCCCATACCGGATCTACATT
The DNA here is from genome assembly GCF_002113885.1 of Mizuhopecten yessoensis. NCBI lineage: Eukaryota > Metazoa > Mollusca > Bivalvia > Pectinida > Pectinidae > Mizuhopecten > Mizuhopecten yessoensis. Next base: position 79,488 of record NW_018480064.1, on the reverse strand, counting down.
TACGTATGACAGCTAGACATCTATGACCCGAGGTCTTACGCCAGGTATACATCAATTAGTAACACCTAAGCTTTAATAGCTCACGGTTATCTTTATAATTACCTAAAAAATGTCATTTATGTCAGAGATTTATTACATTTTTATTAAATGTCTCATTATATAAATTATATTATAATATTATAATAAAAGTGTGTACACTCTCTCATTGGAGGAATAAAAGAAAATGAGTGATTGATCTTTTGTACGACATGCATACAAATAAAGTCCAAATGATTAAACTGCAGACAACACTATTAATTAACATCTTCTAATGTAACAATTTATAGTTGATCTGTTGTTTTTACCGTTAACTGGCCAATCAGAGATCAGGATTTACTGTAGATTCACCCTGACGTCATGATCAAATGACCTGACTCTCACGACGATCTTAACTGTTACCATTCTCCTTCAAAACTAGTAAATACATTGAAACAAATGTCTTATTAGGACTATGACGAATGAACGATATTTAATTTACATACATATCTACGGAATGGGATAGATACAGTATAAACAATAAACCTACCGCGCACTTACATCCGGGCCAACAAGAGTGATTGATATAATCCCGTGTGGCCTTGGAATTACGTCCGGAACGTTTCCGGATAAACGATGTTTCTTTTCTTTGAACAGACTCATTATCATCACGTACGAACTGCTCAAACAATTGCGGTACAGCTTTTTACTTGTGGACAGGGTTTGTTAATTGCTTCTAATTAAAGACATGAATCAGCGAAATTCATTCTGGAGAAAGATGATATGGCTTTGTCTCCATATATATAACTGACCATTGTCCTTGTCGATGCTACATATATGTACACGCTTACATAGACTGACAGGTGAATCGGGCATATTTTTATGGCGACAAAAACGAATCGATGAATTGATCTTGACATACAGGAACAAACGGGAACGAGAATAAATCACTTCCTGCTCGTCTTCTATAGGCGTAATGTCAACAAAGGGTGCCACCTTCTGGTCACAAGTCCAATGTGTGTAACGACAACCGGAAAACACCTCTTGGCATGTGGGTGGAATGGGGTGGTGGGGAGGGTGAAGTAACCTTTGTTGGGTTGGTGATGGTGGGGATTGGGTTGGGTGGGGTCGGAATAATGGAGGACAGAATCCGCCATATTACCATACTTAATTAGACTTATTATCGTATGTTACGTAATTTGATTAACGGTCATATACTACACGATGTCCACAGTTTTTCACGAGACCATATAACAGCAACGATCTCAAACACTTACTTTATCGACTGGACAAGCTACCCGGCCCGTTTCTATAGCAATGTAAACGTCACCTTATGTAAGCCTGAATGTGAGACCTAAACATGTCAAAGAAACCAGCGAATGAACTGCCGACACATCATTACACAGATGATTGTCATCAGAATTAGCGCGTTCGGTGTTCATTGATTCAATGTACGATATCGGGGACTAATACAGATGTCCATAAAACTACCCAAGGAGTCGCAACATATAACTTTCAAATCCACTCAATGGTATAGCAATCATTGCAGTCATCTTGTTGGCCCGGTTATTAGCGCGCGGGAGTCTTTATGTGGGAGGAAACTGAAGTACCAGAACAGGTAAGCCCATACCTTTACAAGTCCAATCGGGGAATCGAACCCCGGCCGCTTTGGTGTAAGGTGAGTGCGCTATTCACTGCGCCACCCGACCACAACTTTAAAGTATAATAATAGCGTAAGCGTTGAACGTTCGCTTAATTGAGGGATACAATGGGTGCTATGCCTGGACCAGGACACAGCAAAGTTCATAATAATGGTAGTTGTTATTCCTTGCTTAGTTTCAGTATTTTGGGTAATGGTGCCAATTGGTTTACCAGTTGTCAGTATAATGTGACAGGGTGAACTACTGTGCTGGGTGCCTTCAGAATGGTATTTAAGTGAGATAGCACTTTAAAAGTCGGCATCAGATCCGCGTTATCACAAGGAGGCAAAGAGACATACACCAACATGTACACATCGATCATATATATCATTAAGAAAGTCTGTCCCGCTAAACTTGACTAAAGACCCTGATTGAGACATAAACCCGTGATTACCAGGGATCTGTTCATTTCACCACCTGTCCTCATCGTTTATCATTGTTTGTATGTACTCTGTCCTTTTTGTCCAACGTGGGACCCTGACCTATGACCCCGATATTAAGAGTCTCGTGCACGTGCTGAACCAACTGAGGTTTCTACCGTGTAACCTCTGGAATTCAAGGATAGCTAGAGGATATGTTTAAGCAGTCTTTTTTGGTGCAGGGATTAATAGTAATCTTTATGTACTCAAAGGATGGAAACTATTTTCAATTAAAATGAATGACAGACTTACCCAAATCTAAAACACAAACTGGTTTTATTCGTTCCGTTGTGGTTGCTATGTATTTCTTATTTTTTTCATTAGCTGATTACCAATCAATATATTTTTTTATCAGTAATTTTTCAGAAAATCTTCTGTTATATTGAAAATATTTTTATCATTAACAAGTTCATTAGTAATAGTGAAATTGGTTTTAGTGTTTCACGTGTCTTCAGTAGAAAAGGTTCGCCGTCTTTTTTTTTGTAAAAAACATGTACGTATTGTGTCAGACATAGCGCCACAATTAAAGCAATCTAGGTTGGATTTTTTTTATACATCCTTGGTACGGGCAGAATTTTACATCGACTTTTTATCATGTTTATTTCCTCGCTGGAAAATAATTTCCCCCGTTTTAACTTGGCCTGGTTCGTCCTGAAATGACCATAGCTGTTAGTAGGACGTAAAGCACACACAAAACATTAATCTGTTGCATTTGTTTTCTTGCCTTTTTCAAGTTAAGATGTGTAAATAGGTATGTGATCGGAATATTTGATGGTACGTTAATTGCATCATCAAATATCTTTGAATATGCAAAAATATATTTCATATTCATTGGAAAATATTTTTGGGAATGCAAAATCCGATTTTGGATGAGTAGAGTTCAATTTCTGGGTATGCAATATCCTTAATATATATGGGTATTAAAAAATACTTTTGCTCGTGTAAAGTACTTAATCGTGACATGGCCGGGCCATGCTACTTTGCTAGGGTGCAGAAATGAAAACAGATACATACAGAATATCACGGCACCATTGCTGCGATATTCAGTTTACCAATAAGAAACCATGTAGGACTCTGGTAAGACCATCAGACCAATGCGTATTAACCAGTACATGTTCATACAATACTGCAGTACTTCGACTTTCTATCCAAAGTCATTCCAGATCTACATTGTATACTGTCCGTTATTATCTCTGTATTGACTTGAACTACGGCCCAAAAGGAAAAAAAGCAAGATTAACCTTTGTTAGAATAACTTGCGTAGGCGGTCATATATGTCAGTCAATCAATGTACAATTCACTCCACTATTATTTTATATCAATACCAAACTACTCAATGATGGCTTATATTTATAATGTACGCGGCTTCTAATGGAGTTTGATTCAAATGAGTCTTCGGTCCATCGGCGTTGAATTGCACCTTTCTCACCTCTCAATCGACGGAGACCATCACGAATCACTGATTCAGCCCAGGTTTTTGCCCATTAAAGAAGCACAAGCATGCTCATTAATCCAAACTTTTGATTAAACAGACCAGTGTGTGGATATATATACAAAATATTAACAGTGTTATCGTGTTCCCATGGCTGTATCGTGGGATCTATTGGAGGATAAATTACTTTTTTCTTTCTTTAATATATAATTATAAATATCAAAGTATACATGTACATGATATATCTCTTTTATAACTATTTCTATATTGATAAAACCTGTTTGTTGTTTGAAATATTTTAAATGACGCTTATAAAAGTACATGTACGGTTTACCATGAAGAACCCGGGTATTTAATCACTGGTATACATTACAGTTCGGCAACGATAAGAAATTGTATCTTACTTTCTAACTTTAACATTAAACTCAACTATACGATAATGACTGACCCAAAATTGTCCGACTTGATACTAGTATTTTTAACATAAAATGTTATTATGATTTTAATAGTACCAGTATATATTCACGTGACTGCTATTATATTTTAATTGCACCAACATTTGTACACATGGTAAGTATTTCTCCTCTTTGTACACGATTTTTTTAATAGGATTGTGATAGTATCAATATTTTGTACACGTGACTGTAAATATGATTTTAATATCTGTCCACGTGATCATTGACAAGTCATTGTGATAATCAGTCCATATGTTAATAAATGAAGCAAATGAAAATAATAAAACAATTTGGACACAGACATACAGGATTCTGTAGGGGTTTATCCCACTTTTTCAATAGCTTCCCGCGACAATGAAGAATTAATGCCAAAGAAAATGTGTTACACCGTTTGATATATATATCTCGGCCTATTGTGTTATATACCGACTGTAGATACTGCAGGAGATGTGGACCACCTTAGCGTTATAGAATTCTACAATTTGTCGTTATAGGGACATATTTCGTCTAGATTTATTATAGACAAGTTAAAACGTTAAAATAGTAAGATCAAAATTAACTTTTCACATGCAAGAATCCTTAACGAATTTCAGTTTTGTCATAACCGGGTGATGTACATGTAAAAATATTTTCATTACTAAAGAGCTACCCCGTGCCTAGTCCTAATACTGAATGTATATCAATACACCTCAATGATGAAATCAAGTATCGGAGTCACTTAACATCCAAGGGTAGCAATCATATTCATAACCTATATAATGTATCACTATGTCACGCACTTCCGGATGTCATCCTGGTAGATAGCCGGATCGGAAAACATGCAGATCCGGTTTTGTGACAGCGATACTAACTAAACACAACGAACTCGTACCTGTACCGGTAACAATGACAAATACAGATAAAAGAAGAGGNCCCCGGGGTGGGTGGGAGTGGTCTACAGGTTTAGTCGTTTTGTTTTGTTTACTTTTACAGACAATATGTATCAATACAATACTCATTCTTCCTGCATATTAACAAGGCCTTCTACTGACACGGAAGTGATAAGGAGACGGTGTCGGTGTGAGTCATACCGTTAATTATCCGTACCTAGTGGCGGTATTGTTCACCAGTAGATTATTTATAGGACTAAACATACTCGGCTGACACACCATATATCTACGCTGTCGATATACTCATTAAAGCATATTTTGAGAAACAAGATATATAACTTGATTATTCTTTCAATGAGATATCGATTATTAAAGGGTATGCGTCACATTTTCTACAATTTTCTACAAATCAAATATTGTTTCGGGGAAAATAATTTTTAAACAGGTTTGGTGACACCATGACAACTTCACATGTTCGCCCCCAGTTTTTATGTTAGCAAATTAGAATCATTTTCAAATAACATGAAGGATCAAGGACGTGTTTTGAAAAGTAAAACGAAGTTTTAAGTACCGTTACTGATACATGCAGATTCCCTTTTCATTGTTTTTATCGAAACGAAGTAGGTGACATTTATGAAAGCATTAAGATCGTATTTCCAGTTTTGGCAGTATATCTCGCCCCGCTACCCCCCC